>NC_016740.1:685000-715001 GCF_009389715.1 Phoenix dactylifera
CGAAGTGACCGCTACCCCCCATTGGTCATAAGGAATAAGCGCTTCAGTAGGAACTCTATTCGAAACATAAGTGCTAGTATTCATAGCTCCAGCCCACTAATACTTAGGATAGTTTAGAGCGAGCAACATGGAATGGACCGGTGAGATCACTATGAATCAACTCAGGGGTCTCCAACTACATCCTTTGGGAAAGGAGGACCAATGCATTTCACCTTTAATGCAATCCTCACAAGAGGGAGAGTTCTTTGCTTCGGGTGAACCAAGCACAACACCTATCACTAATTCTTTCCATCTCGATGTCCTCTTATGCCATAACTTCGTAGCATTCTCGATATGAGTCGAGAAACTCGACGTTCTTGGCCATTACTCAATAGGACACATACAAGCTTACAAAATTCCCTGTGCTAAGGTGCTTTCCTTTTTTTATGGTAAGGCATCTTAAATCCATTCGCCAAACATTCCTTTGAAGAATGATTCGTACCGGGAGCATGACAAAAGAAAGATTCTTCTTTGGCCAATAACACATCATGAATAAAAAGTTCATTGTACCTTACCTAATGTTTGTTGCCATATAAGAGAGCCTCAGCCTCTATGCATGAATCATCACGAGATATACTTTGGATCGCGGGGTGGGGAAGAGGAATCGACGAAGAATCCAGGAAAGAGCAGCGAAGGAACGTGACGAGCAAATTATCGTCTCGAGATGTTAGAAGGTGCAAAATCAATAGGTGCCGGAGCTGCTACAATTGCTTCAGCCGGAGCTGCTGTCGGTATTGGAAACGTCCTCAGTTCCTCGATTCATTCCGTGGCGCGAAATCCATCATTGGCTAAACAATCATTTGGTTATGCCATTTTGGGCTTTGCTCTCACCGAAGCTATTGCATCGTTTGCCCCAATGATGGCGTCTCTGATCTCATTCGTATTCCGATCGCAAAAAGGAAAGAAAAACCAAGTAAAACATGATCTACTCAAAGAAATTGGAGAATGTTGTTACATTTCAAAAAATATTTATTGTCTTTCTTGTTCCACTAGCAAGGCAAGGACAAAATTCTCACATGTCCGTTTCGTTATTACAACCTTCTTTTTTTATGTCAAAGACAAAAAGCTACGCGCAAATTCTAATTGGATCTCGGTTGTTCTTAACAGCGATGGCTATTCATTTAAGTCTTCGGGTAGCACCACCAGATCTTCAACAAGGTGGAAATTCTCGTATTCCGTATGTACATGTTCCTGCGGCTCGGATGAGTATAGTATTTTATATCGCAACGGCTATAAACAGTTCCTTGTTCCCATTAACAAAACATCCCCTTTTTCTTCGCTCTTCCGGAACCGGTACAGAAATTGGTGCTTTTTCTACTTTGTTTACCTTAGTGACTGGGGGGTTTCGGGGAAAGCCTATGTGGGGTACCTTTCGGGTGTGGGATGCTCGTTTAACTTCTGTATTCATCTTGTTCCTTATTTACCTGGGTGCACTGCGTTTTCAAAAGCTTCCTGTCGAACCGGCTCCTATTTCAATCCGTGCTGGACCGATCGATATACCAATAATAAAGTCTCCAGTCAACTGGTGGAATACATCGCATCAACCTGGGAGCATTAGCCGATCTGGTACATCAATACATGTTCCTATGCCCATTCCAATCTTGTCTAACTTTGCTAACTTCCCCTTCTCCACCCGTATCTTGTTCGTTCTGGAAACACGTCTTCCTATTCCATCTTTTCCCGAATCTCCCTTAACGGAAGAAATAGAAGCTCGAGAAGGAATACCAAAAAAAACCTAGAAAACTCGCTGAGATTGACGATTCTCTCTGTGTTGCATCCATGGCGCTTAATGGTTACAACATTGGCTGGCAAATTGGGGAATACGGCTTTGAGTCGGGGCACCCCGCCCCGGGAAACCCCTCTTGTATTCGTTGGCCTAACTTTCTCGTGTTATGGTCGACAGCGTTTTTTCTCCGGGGTATGGGAAGAGTCACTTGAGGGTTAGTGATGCGACCTTCTGTAAAAGCATCACGCGGGTGAACGCCCTTGAACGCGGGCAAGGCGCGAATACAAATACGAGACACTAAACCCGGTGTGAAACCAATCAACATAGCATAAGGTGTAGGGCGGTTGTACCCCGTACCGTATCCCCCTTCCCTGAATTTCTTAGGCCCGAAACCCCTCAAGTGCCTCAAGTAGGTCTTGCAGTGATTAACGGACGCCTTGAAAGTGCCGCCTTCCGGAAAAAAATAAGGTCGACAGTTATTGTTGGATGTTCCATTCCTGGGTGCTTGGGAATAGTCGCACTGTCTGCCACTGACTCGCATCTCGGGAGGCCTCCACGGGTCTTTCAAGCGAGCCATTAACGACAAGGCCAGAGCTTGCATCCGGATCTCTCGGTACAAACCAACTCGGAAGGCATCGGTTCAATTCCGATAAGGGACGATTTTTTTTCCGGTATGCCGCTCCGCGAGCAAGGAGCGCCGCGAGCAGAGCGAGAGAACGAAGTGGGCTTTTTTGATGAATGAATTTTCACCTATTTGTATCTATTTAGTGATCAGTCCGCTAGTTTCTTTGATCCCACTCGGCGTTCCTTTTCCATTTGCTTCCAATAGTTCGACCTATCCAGAAAAATTGTCGGCCCACGAATGTGGTTCCGATCCCTCCGGTGATGCCAGAAGTCGTTTCGATATACGATTTTATCCGGTTCCTATTTTATTTATTATCCCTGATCCGGAAGTCACCTTTTCTTCTCCTTGGGCAGTACCTCCCAACAAGATTGATCCGTTTGGATCTTGGTCCATGATGGCCTTTTTATTGATTTTGACGATTGGATCTCTCTATGAATGGAAAAGGGGTGCTTCGGATCGGGAGTAAGCACTAGTGATAGGGCAAAGGGGGGAAGGACATAGGAAAGAGGGATGCCTACATTCAATCAATTGATTCGTCATGGTAGAGAAGAAAAACGGCGCACGGACCGTACTCGAGCTTCGGATCAATGTCCCCAGAAGCAAGGAGTATGCCTGCGTGTTCCGACGAGAACACCGAAAAAACCAAATTCAGCTCTACGTAAGATAGCCAAAGTACGGTTGAGCAATCGACATGATATATTTGCTCACATTCCAGGCGAAGGTCATAATTCGCAGGAACATTCTATAGTCTTAGTCAGAGGAGGTAGAGTGAAAGATTCGCCAGGTGTGAAATCCCATCGTATTCGAGGAGTCAAGGATTTGCTGGGAATTCCGGATCGCAGAAGGGGCAGATCTAAATATGGTGCAGAAAGACCAAAATCGAAATGAATGGAAGATGCCTCTGGAACGTCGTTTTTTATCGGCTTTTCGGAAAGGGCGGGGCGCAAGAACAAGTCTTTCAATCGTCCCACGGCTTCAGATCAGGTAGAGGCATCACTACGTAGTGGGTGGGACAAGTGTTTCATTACGTCTTCTGAAGAACGAACCAATCCCATGACTTGGACTTCCTGGCCCAACCAACCGGTCCCCAGTACAGTAAGAGACTTCTTAGGCGACCCTCAACTCAGAAACGATCAGACCAATCCGACTCTACAAACCCCTGAACAGTTGGAGGTTTTTATTCAAGGAGTCTTGGCGAAGCAGGATAAACTTCAGAAACAGCCTTATCTGGTTTACAGGAGATCGCACAGCGCTGCTGTAGATAAAGAACCGTATCCTCAGGGATACACGGTCCCAAGCTTCCAGCTCTTTGATGGACGATCCTAAAGAACATTTAGCCAGATTTGAGTCTCAGTGTGGAGATACTGCAGCCAATTGGAAGCTCCTGTTAAGGCCCTTCTTCCTTGACGAAAACGGCGTTTACTTGGTACACCAATTGAGCTCCAGGATCGGTGTCGTCCTGGGAACAAATGTCTTACCTATTAAAAAAAAAAGGTTCCATGCAATCAAGAAATCAGTTACTATTGAGGATTTGCGTCGATGTAGGCAGGAGAGGAATTAGAAGTTTGAAGATTCTCTTTCGCGGGACCCTCGCTCTTCAGCTTGAGGAGTCTATCGTTGAAGACAAGCTCGTGCCGATCTGTATCCGTGGGCTCAACATTGAGCTCCGCTATGCACTGATCCCTGCTGGGATTACATCGTTCACCCAACAACTCGAGCGAGCGTTAGAGTTAGAATAGATCGCGAGAGAGAAAGTTTTCCCTGTGGCATCGAAGCGGACCTCTGGACAAGTGGCTGAGGCTTATGTCGCTGAAGTCCGGAATGATGATAATAACAATAGCAACCCTGGCCGATTTACTAACCCAAGGAGAGACAAGCATTGGAGGAATAGGAAGAAGAAGTACGATTTTTATCTCTGAGATACGGAGAGATGGTTCGATGTGATGCTGGCGAACGGGACACTGACTCTGCCGGAAACTCATTCTCAGACTCAGCCCGGTGATGAGTTGAGTTCTCGTTATTGTAGATACCATCGAAGGTTGAATCATGGGACGTCTTATTGCAATGCCCTGCCATATATTTTTCATGAAAGAATTTCCAGGGGTGAGTTGAAATATGACAATCAAGGAAGCCCAACGACCATGATCGAAACCCAGCCACTGCCGAATCACAATGATGCCAACCTCCGAAACCCTCCAGTTGCAACCGTTGGGGCTATATCTGTTTCCCCAGTCTCAGCTTCCGAATGGTTTCGATCTTCCCCGTCGTCTTCTACCGAGGCAGGAATATACCTTAAGGCTGACAATGAGGAGGCGTCGCCTTCTCAAACATCTGAAAACAGATTTGGACCGCATTCTCCGAGGAGCAGACCATCAGTGCCTGATGAAGTTACGGTCTTGTCCCCAGTTGTACATGAAGTTGAGGTAGCAGCGGTACAAACAAGAAAGCAACGGCAGACATTGCCCGTTAAAGAAGATAAAGGTTTTGTGGTGGTACCACCTGGACCTCAACGACCTACTGCCACCACAACGCCGCAAGAGAATGTTCAACGGCGACAACGACCTCAAAAGGCTATATATGATGTCGCGTCTCAACTCAGGAAGATTCCAGCCCAAATATCTATGGAATAGGTTTGTTTTTGACCTATTCAAAATTGTTATTGCCAGCAACCGCGTTGGAACATGCGTTAGCGGAGGCTGCGTTAGCCTGCGGGGAGGCTGAAGCGTTCTATGCTTACCGGACTGAGATGGAAGTTGAAAGGGTAGACAGAGGCCAATAAAGACAAAGGAGTTTAGGACGAAAACAAATGATTGCGATCCTGATCGGCCACGGGTAATCATGGGCCGTTACTATGACCACAAGGTTTTCTATACTTTGAACTATGAGACAGTACAGCGACGACGTGGCTATGGGATAGAAATAGCTCTGACATGCCATAAGGACTTCTCACATTCACGGATTGCGATGTATATTATGGTGAGATGAACCACAACAGGCCGCTGTATATCACGGTGAAGGCCAAAAAACTTCCAATACCTAGAGCCTTCGTGTCATCCATCAACATCATTCCACTCTTTTTTCTTGATTCTTTGGGCCTGCCAAGAGACGGAATTTTACCAGATCCTCTTCTTATTCATGGAGTCGGAAACATGACGCAGAAGAGCATCGGCTATATCAAGCTCGAGGTTGCTGTAGGAGGGCTGCGTGGAACTCATCGATTTGAGGTCGTGGACTTCAGGCCATCGTACCATATGTGACTGGGAAGGCCTTGGATCCACACGAACAAAGTCGTGCCGTCTTCCTACCACCAGTGTAACAAATATTCGCCGAGAGAAGGGGTCCAGCACAAGATCATCGCCTGAAGAAATCCGTTTTTGGAGGATGACATTTCATTTAGCAGAAGCGGAGTCTTTTTTGCCAAAGAAAAGTGCTGATAAAGGGAAAGGGATTGGTGAGTCCGGTCCCGTAGTACCTCCCTCGCCGTCTGCTCACGCTGCCATCCCAATGAAGTCCGGCACCGTAGTTCGATCTGGTGGAGTTACCTCGATCCCGTTACCTGTACAGAGTTCGTTTTCATCGGAAAGGAGAGTGTTAACGTTAAGCAAGAAGAGCTACGAGTTGGACGACGGGCTATTTCACCGACCGTCACTTCTCCTTTCTATCTGCCGAAGACGCAAGTAGCCCAACGACAGGCTTGTGTGGAGTTGAATGAGAACACGCAGAGGTCTTTTGGCGAAACTGGGGGCTCTTTGTCTAAAGGAAGGGCAAAGTCAACAGGCCAGTCCCAGTTTCAGAATTGGAAGAAGCAGTAGGAGGTTCACCATCAGAAAGGCATGGGACAACCTTCTCTCTTAAAGCTTTCTTCGAAGAAGTCTTTCGCTTGACTTGGCTCAACGGCTTTAGTTCCGTAAATGCTTTCGTATGAAGCTTGAGTCAAGTCTAGTCTCATGCAGTGAAGATCGTCAAGCAATCATTGCTCGTCTCTCCGAAACCTATTGATAAGGAACGCGTTGAAGTGTATTGAATAATAAAACCTTTCAGGTATTTGTTAACATAGCGTTGGACGATTGATTCCTTTCTTTCTCCATGGCCTGCTTCCCATAACTGGCCTTACTCAAACTTGCGACTTGATTAGAGTACCTAAACTGCTTTCCGGTTAACTGCTGACTTTCTTTGCTAGCTCACCCGAAACTCTGTCTTCAGGAGGAAAGCTTGCTTGAGTACCTTACTGGAAAACAAACCGCTTGAGCTGTAACCGAAACAGAAAGGTTTGATGAGCCGCTGCTTGCTCTCTAACTGCTCTTACCGCTTCTTTTTCTTGACCTCTGCTCACTGCTGCCAATGCTGTGACTGCCGCCCCTATCTCTAAAGCTGCGGATTACAGCTCCTGACTCAACAAGTTCAAAGTCTGAAGTATGAGTCTTGTTTGTGACATTAAAGAATGAACATTCAATTCAAAGGAATGGGACAGACTGCTGCTTGCTATTACTGACTGCGGCTGCCGACCGAAGAACTGAAGATCTTCAATCTATGTTTGAGTGCTCTAGCGAAAGAAAAGAATTTAGAATGCTAAAATGACTTCTAAAAATAGGATAGGAAGATTCTTTTCCATTTATTTATGAAATTACGTATCAATATACATTCCCTTTCCGTCAACTAAAGTCTGTTCGTTTCGTCCGTCAAAATGAAATGGCAATAACTCATCTCGGGCAAGAACCAACTACTAAGCGGTCGTTCGGGCTCTATTCCCTCGGTCATGGCGAGGGGAAAGGGAAGGCATACCTTTGAAAGATTTACAGCCTAGCAAGGACTACGCTGGCGAGTGACGATTGGCCGAGGGGAGTTCCATCATGTAGCTGGGCCAGTAAAAGACAAGTAGAAGCCAGTTAAAGACGAGTAGGCAGGGTACTAAGAAGCCAGTGGGGTACGTAAACGGGGACAGATCACATGGTTTTGTACTGGTCAGCTTTGGGCTGGCGAGTGACGATTGGCTGAGGCCCTCGTGGTGGAGTACTCTCTGACAGAATTGACGCTTCGCTTGGGCGCTCTATTATTGCCTCCTATTCCTGAGGGGGTGATCGAGGTTAAGCCGCGTGGCGGACTATTCGCTTTTTTTTGGAGGGTGGGCCTTTCGTACTATAGTAGGCTTCAGCGCACTTCAATCTAGTGGATTGGTTCAATAATATGGGTTTGAAATGATCCATGTTACGGAACCAAGACACAGCTGGGTATAGGGCCTCCAACGCCTATAAATAGCAGGCAAAGGGAGACGGGGCCGAGGCAAGAAAGATGGATATCGCTGGAAGACTTGAGAGAGTTGAGCAAGAAATAGGAGAGGTGGAAAACGAGAAGCTCCAACGGGAGCAAATCCTACATGCCTTTTTAGAGCATATGCCTCCCGTCGATCCAATTCTCATAGAAGAGCGTATCAGCCTTCTCCAGAGACAAATAAGTTTTCTCGAAGAGAGGAAGAGGGCGCTGCTCAAAGAACAGCAAGCGCTCATTGTACGGGCGGTCACCCTCGGTGACCGTGGGGATAATGAAAAAGTCGTTACTGTATCTTCCGTCTGTCTACTAAGTCGTTATTTTATCTTCCGTCTGTCTACTGGTTTTTCCAAGTTGTAATTGGCTCAGAGAGCTCTAGCTCTCCTTATTAGTATTATTATGGTTAATGGTCCGTTATCTAAGTTGTAATTGGCTCAGAGAGCTCTAGCTCTCCTTGTATTGTATTATAAATAAATTTTTTTTAATGGTCCTTTAATAGTATCTTCCAACGCTCAACTCACGGCAAAGAGAAAACGACCCGGTTCCATTACTTTCCATTTTTTTCTGGATAAGCACGGCCGGGGAAATGGTTTTATACGCAATTTCTCAGTCCTAAAACGAATCTACGTATTAACAAGGTGTTTACTCATCCAACGTGGAGAAAGTGCTTTCTATTTTCTTTAACAGGTCGAACCCTCTCTGAAGACCTTGTGACTGCTATTGAAGACCGAAACCCCTTGGTACTGAGTGAACGAATGAAGCGGGCTGGGGAGGTGAAAAACAACTTCTTCTTTCGACGGTCGAGCTTTGAAAAGTCTCTCATCAATCCACTACTTTTTTTTGTTTTCTAGCCCGGTGATATCGAGCCTCGAAGCTACTGCCAAACTCTGAATCTTTCGCTTTCCTTTCCTTTTTCAGTCAGAGCAGAGTTTCTTTTCATTCGCAAAAAACTCAGAATTCTGAAAATCACCCTCTACTGAGGAGTGTGTCGGTAGCCTTCGGAATAAGTCCTACGCATACCTACTGGCGAATAGTTCAGTGAGTGGGTTCGGGTAAGACTCTACTTATTGATCTACCTATTTATTCCTCCCCCAGAGAAGATAGAGCTACCTTAGTTCATAGATTGCTTGCATTGACGGTCATTCCATTTCTTCCATTGTTAGGCAGGTTCTGTTCCCAATCCAACTTAAGTATTTCGATGTAGGTTGCGGACACATTTCATTCTCTTGAGCAGGGACAGGCCCTATTCATTTTTCATTAATAGAAAAATTTGACAGGGGATCGTTTTACTCTCTCTCAAAGAGTAGGTTTTCTACGATTGATCCTATAGGCCTTTAAGAGATAATAGGGGCGAGAGCGAGATGTTAAGGATTTCTATCTTAATCCCCAAGTCTCTCTCATTGATGAAGGGGGACATATTCATCCATCAAACTCTTAGTACGCTAATGTTAGTTGACCCATCAAACGAACCCAACCTTCTATTTTAGATAGATAGATGTTGAGCTTAAATCGTTTCATTGGGATCAGTAGATGGGAATATAGACCAGTGGCTCCTTCGTGGAGTGCTTACGCACGGAACGAAGCTAAGGGAGGCGAAGGCCACTAAGCCGTAGCTAGCAGTGTATTTGACTCTATTGGGGCCCCTCACCCCTATTTTTTAGTAAAGCTTGGATGCCGATCAGTGGCCTATTTACCGAATCCTGATTCTTTTGAGTCCTATTGTTGCAAACGAATAAGACGGTGCTGATTCCGATGTATTTGATTTCTATGACATTGAGTCTACCTTTTCTTTTTTCTTGTAGATGACCTCTTGTACAGTCTTTTTTCAGGCATTCAAACTAACCGATTTCATCTTGATTGAAATCCTGTCGATTATACCAAACCGTTCTTCCAGCGAAGTAGTGTAATTAGAGCCTTCTTCTTCTGTTCCAATCAAGTATCTCAAGAAGCGAGCGAGCGTGTTGAGGTAGGGGAATCCGAATAGCGCGTTATAGTCTTGACCCGAATGCGTTCTTTAATTTCTGACCTTTCGCCCCTGGCTCTGTCTCATACGGTATACATACTTTCGTTTATCGAATCCCTGTTAAGGTTCTCTATGCCCCCAGACATTGATTGCTATACGGAATGTAGGATCAACTCCTTTATTATTATTAGTAAAGTAAGATAGGGCGAGAGAGGAACGAACTGAACCAAGACTCGAAGACAGAAAACGAGAGTGAAGGTCCTTTTTCTCGTTGACTGGCCCTTGTTGCACTTACTTCATCCTTCTGTTTACTTCACTCTTGCTGAACTTAGTTTACCGCCCGCTTCTTTCCTTGCGGGTCTGATTGAACTGAACTACTCGGGACCACTGCTCGCCTGACAGCTTTGGCTGCTCAACCCGATACCACCGCTTCTCGTACCTTACTACTACTATCTATAAAGCTGCTCTACCTGGCACTCACTGCTCATTGCCTTCTTTCTTGTAGACTGGTAAGATGAACGAGAGCCTGTGGCTTTTCGACTTTCTCGGCATGATCTTGCGACTTTTGGAGCCTACCTTTAAGTAAGCGCCTGAATCAATTCAACAAAAAGAGGTCGACATCCCCTAGTTGGGCTGTCTTCGAGCAAGCTCTTAGCTTTCATCGTGAGTGAGAGAGGAATTGAGGCTGATCCAGCTAAGGTGAAAGCCATTGTAAATCTATGTCGTCACCTCGTAACCTCAAAGAGTTGCGTAGTCTGCCGGGCCGGTTCCAGCCTTTGATCTAAAAAGCGAAAACTCTATGTCAATCCTTTTCCCGTCAAGACGCAAACTTTGTTTGGAGGCCGAAGCACAAAGAAAAGCCCCCCTCTTGCTTTGTCTGCCTCCCTGTTTACCCCCATATCCCCGCTGCTTGGGCGTCCCTGTAGAAAGGAAGTCAACTCAAAACGAAGCGAAAACTACTGCTTACTGCTTTGGCCGCTACGAAAAGAGGAACCACAACTTAAAGCTTACTATGATTGGCCCCTTCAACAAGCCCAACTCGACAAGATGAAGGCGTTTCGCCCCGTATCTCACTGTTAGGCTTACCCTTTAATTTAAAAGGAACTCAAAACAACAAGTAGCTTAAGGCAGCACAAGACCGTCGACTTTCATTCCCAACAAGACCCGCACTTCCCGCTAAGAAAAGAGAAGCAACCCCCTACAAAAAACTACTGCTTATTGCTTTGGCCGTAGAAGAGGAAGAACAATAGTCTGGTTGCGCTTCGGGACGACTTCCCCTACCACTGTGAAATAGCGCCCTCTTCTTCTTCGTCAATGGTCCCCGGGTTTCCCACTTGTTAAGGACCTTCTAAGCTCGGTCCCGGTTTGGATTAGACTACCCAACCTGAGGCTCAACTGGTGGACTCCGACGATCATCGGAATTATAGCGAGTTCCGTCGGCAAACCGTTGTATATGGACGAGCTCACGGTGTCGAGGTCGAGACTGACGTATGCAAGAGTTTGCGTTGAGATTGGTGTGGATTCCCTTGATGGCATAGGGGCAAGAGAGTCTATCGTAGTTTGGATTCCACAGTGCTCGTACACCCAAGGCGCTGTAAGCGAAGCCTTTCTTGACTTGAGGTAATCATCAGAGCTGTAGTTGGGATACACCCTGGGAAGCACCATGTGTGTGTTCCCGGTGTCTCGTCTTCTTGTCCACTTGCAGAGAAGACATAGCAACCTCGTCTTTCTCGACCCCCCGAGGGGGTAGGTAGTAGGGTCCCCCCAATGCGTTGAAGCTCACGTACTACTCCCACGTGTGGTGACAGGTCTGCATCGATGGCTAGTGAACACCACAAGGGCTTTATTTAGTAGTTTAGGCAGTCCAAGTGACGACACCAACGCTGACCATCCCTATCGCATTAGATAGACAGGCAGACCTGCCCGTGAAAACAAGCAGGCAGGAAGCCTCTACGCGGCGTACGTAGTCCTGAATGAAAGCATCGGTGTCGGGTTTGATTCAAAAGCAGCGGTTAAGGTACGCGGCAGTGAGGGAATATGGTGACAGCGGTTCGACTTAATCTTTCCTTTGAATTTGAAAGTAAGAGATCCAGTCGAACTAAGATTATTAGCTGTTCTCCTTGCTTCGACCTTACTTAATAGGGCAACATAGGGCGGCTAATGCACAACATCGACTTGACTTAGTGACGACAGGAGAACACCTCTTAAAGGACTAGCCTGACCCGGGATGAAACACCTTCTTTCCCGCCTTTCGGTAAGTAAGTGAATATCTCTTTCCTTCCCTTTTAGCCTCTGTGTAGCTCTAGAGCAACCTTAACTTGATCTCAAGGATGGGATTCATCAAAGGGATTGAGGACATCCCACTGCCGCCCGCATTCTGGGATTGCTGAAAGTCTGGTTCTAACGTAGGATTTTTCAACAGGAAATTCTTTGTTTGAATGCTGTCCTTTCGCCGTCTTTCTTTCTCTAAAACAATAAGTTCATATATGCATAATACCAAATATATTATTTTCGCAATTTGTTGGCTTACTATCGCTCCTCTGGTACAGCAGCCTGTGCCCCGAAAGCTCGCACAAATTGAGCCTCGCTGCCACACCAGGTCATCAAGCTTTTGGTGAAGTTTTCACGCTGCTCATTTAAGTTTACGGGTCTGTATAGTCAACCCACTTGAGAAGGGCTCTAGAAGAGAGAGCTCTTGCCACGCAGCTATAAGACACCTTGATAGGGGAACTAGAGCACGTCTTTCATCGCTTTTTTTTTTCATAAGAGAAAGAGGCTCCTAGACAAAGCTGATAGACCAAAGGGGAAAGACGTAGGAGACAAAGGAGACCTTGTTGGTAGGTCTTTATGTCTCTCAAAGGACTGACAATGCGTAGTCAAAGGCAAGCCGCGTATGGATTGATCCCTGATTCTGTTCCTTTTTCTTGGTCTTCTTTCCATCTCACAACTTCCACTTCTTAAGCCGACCTTGCCTGCTGGAGGTATGATTCCGATCTTTGTGAATCGAATTTGATCTTTTGTCTTCAAGTGAGGGCGGTGGTTGGGGAAGGAAGCTTACGATTTTTTTAGTGTGTGAGGTGGCCCCGAGAGCTGAACCAAAGCCGGCCGTTGCGAGACCAGGAGCTTTAACAGTTGCTACTTAGACTATGTGTTCAGATTATGCTATTCTATTAGTAGCTTTCGGTCTCGATTCACCCTTGCCTCTACGGGATCAACTACTACTTCGCTTAGGCAAAAGATTGACTAAGTATGTATCTGTCTACATGTGCCTCCGTCTATGTTCCCCCTTCCCCGGAAAGGTGATTATACGTATAGTATAAAAAACCTAGAGAAAAAAACTCAAAAAGAAAGAAGAGAAAGAACTGGGAGTTGGCGCCTACATAACTGGTTGCTTGCTTACCAAGCCATCCTGGCAAGCTCCTCCAGTTCGATTATTATTCTTGACTTGACTTATTATTAAGAAAACTACTCACTATCCAAATGAAAGACGATCTAGAATCTACCCAAGAAGATAGAGAGTCCCACATAACCGGACGTGAAGGTCTCCCCTCATCCGGCTCCGTCCCGGAATCAGGACCTCCCCTTTCCTTTGACCAACGTCGAACCAACCTGTCCTCCATTTCTCTTCCAAGCCAAGCGCTAGTTGCCCCGCGAAAAAAAATTTCGGAGGATGTCTTTTAGCCCTTCTCTCTTTAGTTCTAAAAAGAACTTCCTCCAATTTTGCCTTTGTATCTCTTTTTGTAAGTGGATGCTCTGCAATTGCTTGTCTTTTACTCGCCTTTCCTCGTCCCACCAATCCTTTAGCCGCCCTTCCCAAGTTTGAAGTTCCTCCCGGGCCTCCTGTAACAACCTTTCTGTCTCCCGCAGCTCTGAAGAAGAGGCAGGCTCCGGCTCAGCAGCCGGGGGGAGGTTGAGATCGGGAAGCGGTCGGTTCGAAGGGCCGACACCGCTTCCACCGCCTCCGATAGAAAGAGGAGTTCCGTCCATTGCAGAAAGTATCCAATCCACCCATTCAAATAATGGAAGAAAGAGGGTAAAGTCCCTAAAAAGAAAAATGAGAATGAAATAAATTAAGTAGGAACCGATACGGATCAAAAATTTGAAAAACAAAGATTATTTTCTCTTTTAGATAAGATGATAAATTATAAATAGATATTACATTTGATTCATGATTTCTGTCAATTACAAGCGAAGGACGATAATGGAAATGATATTCAATATTTCGGCATTCCCGCCGGTGGGAATTTTTTCAGAAGCATTATTTCATATCTATTTCTCTATCTTTGACCATGAGTTCACAGCTTAGGATCAGAAGGAACCCATCCCATTTTTCATTAAAGTAATGGTCTACGACTCCGCAGCTTGCTTAGGATAGGGGAGCTTCTTTGTTATTTTTGTTTGACTTTTAAGAGAAGGATCACAAGCTCTAGTCCAAAGCTAAACGGCATATTTATTCATCTGCACCTGAAAGGGCTTCATGAGCAAGAGCTTATTTTTACGCTTCTTCAAAAAAGCAATTCTCTCTCCTCTGGCATCACTTTACTACCTTTAGATAAAACAGTTCCCGCAGAAGACAAAGCAGACTCTCGGATGGCACTTGCTTTCCCAACCGTAACGGGATCAGATTCTTTATAAAAGTGACCACCTCTTCTTCACATAAAACCATTCGCTCAGAATCGACAACTGCAGCCCTTCCCCAATGCTCTTATTCCTACTTGCGGATTCTCTCCATCTAGGAAAGAAAGGGCCTTAATCAAGTTAAGCTTTTCTTTCCTAGATGATTCGATTCTTCTTAGCTTGGTCATTCGATTAAGATTCTTTCGATCGAGAAAGAGAAAAAGAACTCTTATTCATCCGGAAGTGACTGAACTAGCCTTTTTTTCTTAAAAAAGCGCTGTCGCACCTTCACTCTTTGTATTTGTCGGCCTTACTAGCGCTACTGATAATATCGGCGTAAGGACTGTTTATCGGATACTTCTATCTTTTTGGGAGGGGGGCCTAAGGATTCGTCTTCTATAACAGCTTTTTCAACCGGAAGTACAGTAAGAGGAATAGCCTCTTATCTAGCCTTTTTCCCGGTTTCTTGATTGTTGCTACTTTGATTTAGCCCGAGCCGGTGTCGGGGCCAGCGTCTATTAAGAAGGGGATAGCTGGCTTATTTCGCTCCTAAATCCATTTTTCCGGAATGACTTTGAATACCGATACGGGACCACCTTACCAAAGAAAATGCAACTGATTCAATAGGACCGGTTATGAACCCAAGAGCGGATAGGAGTACTCATACTCAAGGACCGGAAGCTCTCACAGCGTCAAGGCAAAGAATCACTCCTATTGGAAGAAGAGCGTTTACGATCAGAGCTAGAAGAGTGGGAGGGAATGAAATAGCAATAGCAGCTACTTCTGTGTGTGGCTATCTTCTCCTATTGATTAACGTCCTTCAAAGAGCGTATTCTATTCCTTCTGTCCGTGGGTGTGGGACTAGTGCAATCATTCCCTTCCTCACAGCTCCTTCTTCTTCTTCATCACCAGGAATTGATTCAATTGCTATTTCCAAAAAGAGTTTCTTCTTTCACAACAACCATGGCATGAGATGCTTATTATAGGATTCATCTTTTTCACTCACAATCAACAGGAAAGGACAGTGTGGCATACTATTATATACGATGAATGTGCAGCTAGGAGAGCAGCTACTTCTGAACTTTCTAACTTTCAGCTAGCTGACTGGTTTACTACTGGCTTTCAACCCTTGGACAGCTATCCTTGGCATACGTGCTACTGGCCCGCCTACTGAACTCCTACTGTCCTGCTACCAAGCATTCTCTCTTTACTCGCCTAAGGGTGCACTAAGAAAGATTGCTACAACGACAAAAGGAAAGAGTATATACACCTATAAATCGTAGACCGGAACTGCCCTCGCCTACCTGCACTGACTTCCTTGCCTTACGAAAAGAATTTCAAAAGTTTCATTTTCCCCGTCTTTTTGTCCTCAATTACTTTTTCCTTCGGCAACGAACATTTCAATCTAAAAAGTTTATCAAACCCCGGGATTTTTGGCATCAAAAGACAGATATTAGTTATAAGAAATCCCCGATTGGATAAGGCAGAGCGAGGGGAAGAGCATGAAAGACAGACAGGAGCCCGAGCATGTAAGCGCTATGGACAGCTAGCCTTGCACAAGAGACAGGAAAGAGGCTGACTAGTACCGAGTTCGCTGGTCATTCCAGGCTTAATCTTATGGTGAGTTCTAGGGAAGGCCTATAAAGCTCTCAAGATACAATAAATAGAGACCGGTGGCATCTGACTTTCAGTTGAAATAAAGTCAAGACAAGAAGCTGACGGGGCTGACTGCAGGCCCACTAAGATCGGAATGGAATCTGATTTTATTGAGCAGCGCCTGTTTCAAAGCAGAGGAAGGTCTTAAAAAGTCCTATGTATGCTTAGTGGGAACGGGAACCCCAAGGGCAAATGCCAGCCCAGCTGACTATTGATTGAAATAAAAGAAAAGAGTTAGCAAGTCTGAATCTGAGTTCAGGCTCTTTCTTAGTTCTTTTTACTCTTCCTTTTTCTTAGGTTTTCCAAGGGCTGCTAGAATGGCGTTTCCACCAATCGATATAGGATTGGGGAATCTTTTCTTGTCTGAAAAAGCTCAATGGTCAGTAATGGTCTGAAAGGAGGTTAGGCGGGATTCCCACTTTTTTTTTTCAATCAAGGTAGGGGTCAATTTTAGTTGTTTTAACTTCCATCTACTTTTTTCTTTTTGAGAGTGAGGTGAGGGACGGAAAAGATCGTCCGAAACAAGAGACGTTTTCAATCTTTAAGTCTCCCCCGTCGATTGAGAAAGCAACGCTCCAATGTGTTCTTAAATAGTGTCCCGAAATTGTTTTAGGGTCGTCCGAAGAGCCGGGTCAACTGGACCGGTGTTAGATCGGATTGAACTGTCGAAGGTGGAAGTAAGGGATTAGTGTGGACATTAAGTGAAGCAGGGGATAAAGATTTTTTTGAGTCTAGGTATGAAAGAAAAAGATTCTCTCAGCTAAGATCAGAACGTAGCTGCTTCCGAGATAGATTCTAGTCAGGAAGTGGGATGAATCAGGTCATTCACCCAGCATGAAAGGGGGCTGCCAAGTCCTGTATGTAGTGATGAAAGATAGCCCCAGAGTCCACCAAAATCAGATTTAGAGGTGGAAATCTCGAAGAGAATAATTCTAGTTAGCCCTTGACTTAGACAAGCTCTATCCCGCTGCTCTATCCTCTGCTGGCTGTCCAAGAGGAAAAGATACTGGCTTAAGCTTTCGAACGGCTTTCCTGGGTTGCTTTAAGAGGAGATTTACGGAAAGGATGTTAACTCAAATTGAAACCCTAGGTAAGGGCGAAACAAAGCTAGGCCAACTGCTACAGAAACTAGATCTCTAGAGGCTTATCTTTTTTCGGCAAGTGAATCCTTTATTAACCCTGGAGGGGACTTATTTCTTCTATTAACGGGGACAAGCACTGCTTGAATACGAGCGAGCTGGCTTTTGAGAGACTCATTAAGGGGGAAGAGCTTCAAAGATTGAAAACTAACTTGCTGCCCTAGAACCTTCGAGCCTAGCCTGCCCGATTCATAGCCCTTGGAGCAAAACTCCCTTGTAGAAGGACTCCCACTTCAATTTCAACTGCCACTGCAACTGGAGCCCTACCCCATTGAAACTCCCACAGGAACTGGCTCGAAAGGATAATTACCTTACTACTGGAAAAGCGGACTTTTTTTCTGCAATTATAGGGGCGTACCTTACCTTTTATACTCCATGGGCTTCTCTAAGCAATGGAAGGCGATGCGCTTACTCTGAACATGGATTGCCCTTTCCTGATTGACCTTATCGAAAGGATGGAGGAGAAGAAAAAGCTTTATCCCACTGGCTCTCCTGTCCCCCAGCAACTCCCACAAAGGCTGAAGAAGACTCCTACCCTCTCTGGCTCACTGACTAGCTAGTTGCTCAAGGAAAGTTGAGTTGACAAGTTTGAACAGCTTTCCACTTCGAAAGAAGTTCTCCACAGCAAACCATCCGCAGACAGACGGTCAGACTGAGCGGATTAATGCTTTGTTGGAGGAAGACCTGCGGCATTATGTCACAGCAAGCCAGAAGAATTGGGTGGACTTGCTTGACTCGGCACAGTTCTGTTATAACCTTCATCGGAGTTCGTCCACGGGGATGAGTCCGTTTGAGTTGGCTACAGGCCAACAGCCCCTCACTCCACATGAGGTGGCCAAGCAGCGCACAGGAGGTAAGTGTCCTGCTGCTTATCGTTTTGCCCGCTCCAAGCAGGAAATGTTGGAGGAGGCAACGGACAGTTTTGCAAAGGCTGTTCGACGGATGAAGAAATATGCTGACAAAGGCAGGAGACCTTGTAAGCAAAGCCAAGGCCGGATTGTATCCTGTAATCTAGTGAATGAGATTTATAGGTTGGGCAGGGTTTGCCTGTAAAAGCTTGGTGTGCCTTGTTGGGTTGTTGCTTTGTTTACTTATCCCATTCGTATTGAGTAAGCTGACTAAGTGGGCTACTTAGTGCCGCACAGTAGACAGAAATTTGGGTGAAAAATTCGCCTTTGTGATAGCTAGGAAGGGAAAGCCTAGCAAGGAGATAATGTCTTTCCTGCCTTTAGGGTTAGGACTCATCTTGACTTCCTTAATATATGTTCATGAACATATCATATTAGCACATGAATGAACATATGAACATGTGTAACGCGATATCAGATTAGCACATTCCTCGGAGCCGGCCTCTAAGCTCGCAATCTCATCAGAGGTCTATCGTTCAATTATTTTTATACTTAATTATTTATTGATGGGACCAACCGGGGAGCCCCCCTCTTCTAGCTATCAATTAGCTATCACAATATTGCTCTATCCCTATAGGAGAAGAAGAGAAAAGATTGAGACAGTTGAGACCGATACAGTACGAGACACGCAGAACACATTGAAAGTGACCGATTGCAACTTGAATTCCTTTAAATAGTTCCGATTCCCGATTCGCTAAACAGAAGAGAGATTCCAAAAGAGAGATTCGCTGCTAACAAGGGAAATGATACTTTGTTCATACAGAAATCGTTTCACTGATTGCTGCACCAATGCTATTGCTACCGTTAAGCATGTTCGCTTACCTAATTGCTTAAGCTGAAACTGAAATTGCATGCTTACTTCCATCCGCTTGAATCCGCTTACCTAGAAGATCTATTTCAGAGGCATTGTGACTATCGAGAAATTGCCATTGAGAGCTATTCCTGAACTCAATAACTACAGGGCAGGCGTTTTTAACCCTCCACCTTCGGAAAGCACCTTAACTATACTAAAGGCATATGCGGCTGAAGCTATTCTTGCATCTCCAGCCCCGGCACCTCTTTCTTTTGCACCTCCCTATAGCCAGCCTGGAACTCCTCTTTGCTTTCTTCCTCTGATCTAATGAATGCGCATATGAGCCTTTATAGTAGAAGTAGAAGGGGCTTTCTTTCAGAACCTCTAGCCCCCCTATGCGACACCTGCCTTTACCTTCTAGCCTGGGTGAGCACCTGTTCTGGCATATTCTACTGAGGTAGCTTGACTATCGACCGATGCCAGCCTGCCGTTACGTTCTTTAGGAGAGTTTACTAGCCCTAAACCAACGGCTTTCAGCACCCTTACTAGTCCTTGTCTTATAAGGTTTTCTTGCTTCCTGGCTTGACTCTTTTAGCTTATTAGCTTATAGGCTTCCTAGCTTCCGGCTTATGGTACAAAGGAAGGAGCTTGAAGACAGTTCATTGCGCATAAGAAGTACTAAAAAAGCCTTTACCTTCCTTCACTCATTCACTCTTGAACTGGCTTTCCTCTAATGGGGTTATTTCCTAGCCGCACTCGGCTATCCGACCTCACCCCCTATGCATGCGACCGATGCCTCGTTAAGCCCGCCTTGAACTTCCAGATAGTCCCTAGCGCATAAGTGGAGTCTTTGAGTTCTAAAGGGAATTAAGCAGAGAACTTTTTAATAAAAGTTAAGAGCTTAACTGCTTACCAGTACTGCTACTACTAATTTGCTTAAGACTGCTATGTTTGACTTAACCATTCCTAAATTTCATAAAGTAAGGAAAGTCAATAGATGTCCAAAACTATACGCACTCTCCTATATGAGATAGCTTTGAATGTCTTTTCTTTTAGAACCTCTCTTCACTCTCCGGCTTCCTGGCTTGACTCTGATCTTAATTGCATTACCTTGCTTCTATAAAAGTCAACAACTAATCGCTACCTTTCCTCTGCTATACTTGAAACGTTTGAACTGGAGTTCTCGCTCCTAGGCAAGTACCGTAGGAGAAAGCCTATTACAGAAGTATACGAGTATGAAAGGGCAGGAGATATCTTTCATACTGAAATCGATTAACTGCCTGCCTATTACCTCTGTGCTTATAGGATGCCTTGCTTTCCTATCCCTTCGCTTGCTTCCTTCTAAGGCTCGAACTACAACAAGAGTCCGAGCTCCTGTTCTTGCATATGAGCGCTCGCTAGCATTCCTCTGTGCTATAGTTTCATTCAAGTCGATATTGTACTTGACTTTAAAGAGATCCGTAGGCTCTCCTAAACGAAGCTTTGGGAACTCTAGGATTCCTTGCTTCAGTCTGCTAGGCTGGATTACAGGCTAGCGATTGAAGTAGTACAAAAGAGCTTGTTTTTATTCCTTAGTCACCAGTAGAGTTCTAAAGGAAAGGGAAGAGAGAGTCAACGCCGGTAGAGGAGAGGACTAGCCTAGGCTCTTCAAGACCTTACTTGGCTCGAGGAAGAGGAATAGATAGGTACACGAGGTGAGCGGAAATCTATTATTCTACATTTTCCCAAAAGAGGATGAATGAATTTCTTTCTTCACCAACTTGATGTGAAGATGCAAGACTTTATGAGTAAAGAAGCGAGAATTAGGTATGTGCGCTACGCTGACGATATAGCTTTTGCTATTAAGGAAGGAGCCAACTCAGAAATGGTAAGCCAAAGGTTCAAGCAATTCTTTAATGAGGCCTTGACTGAGCTCAAACTGGAAGCAACTAGTTTGGAGCTCGTTCGAGGAATAAGCAAGCCATGCTCTACCTTAGTTCTCGGAGTCCTAATATCAATTCGTCCGGACAGAAACGTCGGAGTTAAGGGCACCCATTAATAGTTCCAAAAACAAATTCTTTCAATCAATCGACGACTGCTCCTCTTCCATTCTGAACGTCTTAAAGTGTACCATTCAGAAAAGGTAGGGTTAGAGGGCGCTCTGAGGAGGAGATTTGTAAAAAGGATTCCCAATTCTTTAGTAGGGGAAGACCCTTATTAAATAACTTAGCTCGAACGTCCAGAGTAAGATGCTTAATCCATGCCATCCCTTTCAGCCTTAAAAAGTGTTATCCCATAATCTATCATTCTCCAAAATTCCCCAAAGGGCCCCCGGGCTTGACAAGTTCAGCAAAACCGTAGAGAGAGCGGGCTACACCTAGCTTAGCCTATCCAATATCCGATTCAAAAAGAGCTTGGATTGCTGCTTTTCCTCTCTCTGTATAAAGTCAGTCAGTCCCAGTATTGGGCAGAGCCCATTGTCAAAGGATCGTTTCGCTGGAATGCTTGCTTGAATTTAGCTACTTCCATTAAAAGGAATTTTGCACTCTATACGATATGGCTACAAACCGAATGAAGAAGTCGGAAGCAGTTCCTCGCCTGTGGGAGCTTGCTGATAGTGAGGAAGCCATAATCTATCTATCGGATTGCCTATTTGTCTATCTGTCTGGTGAAGAGAGAATGGAAGATACTCTCAATAGGGCAAGCACCCAATACCTCGTCGAGTCCAAAGCTCCAGCTCAAGCAGTTCAGTCCAAAAAAGAGATGTCTGCCTTCGTTCTCGCTCAAGCTAAAGCTCAGTCTGCTAGCTCAAGTCGCAAGTCAAGTAGTGGAGATCCAGTGACAGACAGAAAGGAGAGTTAGACTGGAATGCAAGAATGAATCTCAAAAAGGTCTGCTCCCGCAGTCAGGATTGCTACTTTGTAGATTTCCAATAAAAGGTATACGTCAAAATCTGATTTGGTTTACCCGGACTATACCCCTATGTATTCTACTCGTATCGTAGCATGAGACCCTCTCGGAAGTAGTTGAAGATCTAAATCAAAAATCCCGGGCTAATTGATTCTTCAACTCTATCTGTCAATGGGGAGATCCGATGACGGACTCCATGGATCGAGCCTTTTCCTTTCTCCTACTATTAAAGTGGGGTGGTTGGGCTCACATTGAACACTGCGGATCGCTTAGCATCGGGGTGATTTACTTCACTGACAAAGACAGAGAAGGTGGTCGGCATCAGCGATCTCATTGTTCGAGTCCCCCGACGAAGGTGAGACCAACCTTATTATGATTAGCGAAGTCCTTTCCAACTCCGTCGAATGGTTTCACTCCTCTTTTCCCCCTTCTGTCAGTTCTTTGTCAGTCAGTCGACTCCCGTCCCTCATCAGAGAAGAAAACATCTCTATGAAAGCAGGAGGTGTTAAACATTAGTCTGTCTTCAAATGCGGGAAGGTTAGACGTTCAGTTCGATGAGGGCGGGTTCCTACACATTAATTGATTGATTGGGAAAGCTGGTTCCGTAGCATTAGAAGCTTAAGTATCCGGAAAGAAGGAGGAATGAGGATGTGGAAAAGAAGAGACGGTCTTAGACCTTATCTTAGCTGTTTAAATAAAGCAGCGGCTAGGTCTCTGTCCCCGGATTCACTGATTCAAGGGTTTTAGATGGGATGGACAGAAGAGTTCGAAGCAGTACGGAAGAGTTTGAACGGGCGAGTGACTTTAGGGTTCCACTGGTTCCAAAGGCTAAAAGCCGGAGTAGTTGATTCAGTAGTTCTAAATATAGATAGAAGAATCCCGAATGAACAACCATCCACAAATGTCGATTCATTCAAGCAAGAGAGTGCAACAATCCTTTCCTTTGACACTGGTCCCGTAAACGAGTGAAAAATGCCTTGTACAGTTTCCCTTTTCCCTTTCAGCCAGTCCAAGAGTTCAGTTCACTCGAAAGCGGGTAGCCATTAAGGAAAGCGGCTGTTGGATATTTGGTTTGAACCGGTTCCGCCCCACCCCTTATAGTAAGTACTGGTGAGAGGGAAAGAGCGCTCCTGCCCTTTACCCAAACAGTACAAGAATGGCAATCCACCTATTGGTGTGCTGCTGCCCTCAACCGACCTGATCGTCCCAATCCGGTTGTCCTCACTAAGAACAGATCCACAATCTATTATCTAATGAATATTCATTTGCTATATAATCTTCGTTTGCCTAGCTGCCCATTGCTAGAGCTTCCAGCGCTAAGGTGGTTGGTGTGGTAAGGCAAGCAACTCCTCTTTCCGAAGAAGAGTGCCTGCCCGAGCTATCTTAAAGTAAAGCTCTCTAGGTTAGCTATAGGTAAAGTTCTCCCAGAGCCGGAGACACAGGCCGCTACTCCTTCAGAAACCGGGAATCCGCAAGGAAGGATAGGACACAGAATAAGGACCTAAAGTTGTTCGTCGGATGAGACCGAGAACCGAAAGATGTCTATCAAAGAGCGAGAGGGACTGACTAGACCGCTGTCAACCAGCTCTGAAGGTTGCAAAGCCTTTAGAGTGCCCCTGAACGGAAGGAAGGAAAGAAAGGGATAACTCTATCCTAGCTACCGGGGAAGGGGGGAGGAGAACAGAGATAACCAAAAAACTATAGAACCTCACCTCAAACAAAGGCCCTCGGAAGTAGAGAAACCTACAAATAAAAGAATACCTGCCAAAAGCTTCACCTCGGTAAACCTTTGGAATACAGATCGTCGAGCCGCCGACAACTCCCAGGGTTCCCTAAAACAGGGGTACTTCGCGAAAGACTATTGAGTGACCTGTCGAGCTGATCCGACACCAAGTGGGCCGCGCCTCTGAGGACTCAATATGAAAGAGAAAGGTGTTCCTTTAACCCCGAAAGTCGTCCTGTAGATAGGTTTCTCACCGGTCGCAGAAACTCTTTTAAGAAAAAGGCTTCCCTAAATTTTCGTGGCATCCGGATCGGGATACCCCGGCACGAAGACCGGCCCCTCTTTTCGGTGATGACTTGCCGCGGGAAAACGGCCCGTATCCCGGCGGGGATGCCGGGATACGGCCCTGCCCTAGCGACCGCGACTGGGTGGCCCCTTTGTTTCGGGGCACCGCCGTTGTCACGGAGCATGGGAAGGACGCGCGGCGATCACCCCGAAAACCTTCGCTTGCTTGGAGGCATCTGGAGGCTCACGCAGCACAACCGGCGAGCAGAGCCAACCCCAACCATTACAGTCACGAGACGCGCGGGCGTGACGTCCTGGAAGCGAACGTGTAAAGCATATCGCTTTTCGCATATCACTTATCCCGGTCACCCCCTCCATCCAGAGAACATAAGTTCAAACCCTAATTTTTTCCTTTTTTGCTTATTCACATCTTATTCACCTCCTCACTCGAATAACACACAACCCTTCCGAACTTACAGCCACTACCCCCAAACATCTTTCTATGACACCCTGCCCGACATCGTCACGAGTAAGCCCCCTTTCTTTTTTTTATGTTTTTCAATCGCCTTTGATGATTGTTTATTGTGAATCCGTTCGACATATATGCCTTCACTCGGGGCCATCCAAAAAGCAGAGAAATGAAGAAGTGACGTCCAAGCCCGTGGTCGCAATGTCGCCTCCACGCAAGCCCTCGGTCACCGAGCCGACCTCGTCCGCTCGGAAGGACACAACCCCGGCCAGCCTTCCGAGTTCTACCCCCGCTACCACAAAGATCACTGCCCAGCCACCGCTCGAGGGTACCCCCGCTCCCCAACTGAGCAAAATGGAGCAAATTCGGTTGAGGCCCGGGAGATGAGGGAAAGGAGAGAGAAGAAAAGGGAAGGTTCTGCTGAGACTCAAGTCCCCCTGCCGGAGCTCCCCGAACCTGAAGTGGAAGTCGAGGGGCTGCTCAGTGAGAAGAAGCGTCAAATGATTTGGACAGTTGTCGCGCTGGCGGAGCAGGGAGCCTACAGGGAAGATTGGGGCAATGAGGAGCTCGACGAGTATCTGCAGACCCTCTACCCCATCGACTACATCTATCGCTGAACCAACTTCCGAACCAACTGACTCATCTACCGAATCAACGGCATAATCATCAGAACCGACTGCAGCTTCATTGACTGAATGAACTGGTGCCTATAAAGGTATAGGTACCACCCTGGTGCTGGCTGTAGCCGTGGGAGGTGGGGGCTCTACCAAAAAGCATGCAACGACACAATCAACAGGTGAGCCCTTACCCGCACTCCGAGCAGGTGGGTATCGACGGACACAACGACTTAATCAACCGGATCCACCGAAGCAATTTCCTCTAGACAGAATGAGGCTCTCGTTGAGAGATCTATTAGTGATTGGGCCACCCCTCCTGGCAAAGAAAGAAAGGCAGGTTCAGGCGATTGATCAAACAAATCTTTCCTTCCCTTTCTTTATGACAGAGCAATTGAATGAAGCGGTGCAGGTGCAGGGCCTCTAAGATTATGAAAAAGCTCTACATTTTCCGTCCTATTGAAGAAAAGACCTTCGGCATGATGGTAGTAGAGTAGTCGATCTGATCTCGCGCGCGGGCTGCCCCAGCTCCCAACTCATCTGGAGAATGAATTGGGCCCCTGTGTTGATGATCTACTAGTTGATTCAAGATCTGGGTGATTAACCCCATTTAACTAGTGCCGAAATCGGTCGGGAATCCGAAATGACGGCACAGCACAAGCCGCCATACCCCCGGAGGCTCCGCTTTACCGCAGATCCACTCTGGTTTCGTCCCGAACCTCCCCTTGACCCATCCTCTTTGATTCTGATTGTGGGGCATTCAATGCACTTGATGTAGACCAGAAAGAAGAGGCTTTCCCGTGGGCTGGGTACGAAACTATAAGCTATGATTCGATCTCGAAATCTCGAAAGAGTGAAATCTAGCCTTTTGGCTTTATCCTTTATGGGTCTGGGCTAATTCTTGAAAGCAGCAACTCCTACACCTACCGCTACTTTAACAGAACAACTACCGATTCTTCTCACCCTGGGGGCACTGAACACAGGAGCGCACATTGCCAATCTAATTGGTACTTTCCTTTTATTGATTTTGAGTTCTTGCTGTCAATTACTGATTCTTTAGCGATGTAAAGCCATCAGGCAGTAGACCGGCAAGGGAACGGCTGTCTCGGTATTCGTTCTTGAATCAGTGACTGAGAGTAAGGGCTAGTGATCAATAAAATAAGACTAGTGGGGCATCTTGCTTTTCGTAGTAAGCAACTCTCTTTATAAAGCTCTTTCTTTATCGAAGTAAAGAGTAGTTCCTCTTGTTGAAGTCGTTCCTCTCCTTTTAGGCGAGCTACTTCGTTCCTCTTGTTCCTATTCTCCGATTCCGAATCTGATCTGATCCCGAACTCCGGAATAAGTCTTTCGGGCTCTTTAGAGCGTTAGAATGCGTCTTCTGGTCCTCATGTGGGTGATTCCCCATCTTCTTCGTTAAACGTTGGGTTCTCAGTAAGAAGATCGCTGTCTGCTGGGATCTAGTCCATGAAAGAAAGACCTTTTCTGCTATAGAGCCAATATGATCGTATGGATCCTTCCTTGAAAGAATCGCAAACAAAGAGTAAATTGCTTATTAGGTAGCAAACAGGAAAAGCAAACAAAAGCGCTAACGCCACGACCAGTCCATAAATTGTTAAAGCTTCCATAAAAGCTAGACTAAGCAATAAAGTACCTCGTATTTTACCCTCTGCTTCTGGTTGTCTCGCAATACCTTCTACAGCTTGGCCTGCAGCAGTACCTTGACCAACTCCAGGTCCAATAGAAGCAAGCCCTACGGCCAATCCAGCAGCAATAACGGAAGCGGCAGAAATCAGTGGATTCATGGTAAGTTCCTCGCACCAAAAAAAAATGGTTAATGATACAATCAACCAATGAATTTTTACTTAATTTTTTTTTATCATTTTTTTTTTCATTAAGATTTTATCATTAAGATCTATCTGATTAAGATCTATCGGGTCGAAATAACTAAAAACTCCGAATTGAAATGATAATATTACTGAATCGTCAGAACTATTTCGATATCTCATTTTGAGTTTCTACCCATAATATAATGGAGTTTTTGTAAATACATATGTATACGGTTCTAGTTATTGCATTTCTTTGTTTCGAACCATTCTTTCATTCAATTCCTCTTTCCTTTCTTTTTTCTTCTAGATACTATCTTTGAGTTCATCTCTTTTTTGCATTTCATTCAATCCACAATCACAGACGAAACAGAAGGACTTATATTGGAACTATATAAATGCAGTGAACCGCAATCAAATCAATCAATAATATATATATATATAGGGTAAGGGTATATAATAATATATATATATTAGGAACAGTCCTATATAACTAGTAAATATCTAATATCACATATACATTTGTTTCTTCCATAACGTAAACCACCCACATTTTATATTGAATCGGATTCTAGAATCATTCCTAGAAACAGACACAGGGGCTAGACTTATAGAGATTACATACATCTAGTGTGACCCCCCCAACCCATCTTTTTTTTTACAATTCCACAATATCGTCTATCTTTTTTCCTACGACTCTAGGTCGTATATTCATATATATTTGTATTTGTATCTATTATGTTCCCCAACCAAGTGGATTATCTTGAATCATGCATGAATTGGGATAAGCTTAAAAAATACTATTTCGAAAACTAGTCAATGATGACCCTCCATGGATTCACCTATATAAGCCGCGGCTAACGTTGCAAAAATAAGAGCTTGAATACCACTTGTAAATAATCCAAGAAGCATAACAGGTATAGGAACTACTGAAGGGACTAAAGAAACAAGAACAACAACTACTAATTCATCAGCCAATATATTCCCGAAAAGTCGAAAACTAAGAGATAAAGGTTTTGTGAAATCTTCTAGGATGTTAATTGGTAAAAGTATTGGGGTTGGTTGAATGTATTTCCCGAAATAACCCAATCCTTTTTTGGTAAGACCCGCATAAAAATATGCCGCTGACGTGGGTAAAGCTAAAGCAACAGTAGTATTTATATCATTCGTAGGCGCAGCTAACTCCCCATGAGGTAATTGTATGATTTTCCAAGGTAAAAGAGCACCTGACCAGTTAGAAACAAAAATAAATAAGAACATAGTTCCAATAAAGGGAACCCAAGGACCATATTCTTCTCCAATCTGAGTTTTGCTCAAATCTCGAATAAATTCAAGGACATATTCGAAGAAATTCTGACCGTCGGTCGGAATGGTTTGTGGATTCCGAACAGCTATGATGACTGAACCTAATAAGATAGCAATTACGACCCAAGAAGTGATAAGTACTTGGGCATGGATTTGTAAACCTCCTATTTGCCAATAGAAATGTTGGCCTACTTCTACACCCGATATATCGTATAACCCTTTGAGTGTTTTAATTGAACATGGTATAACATTCATATTGTCCTCTGACAGAAATTGAACTTCAAAAAAGAAATTATTTTGATTCAACCATCTATTTCTCAACTAACTAACTTGAATCATTAATCGTAAATAAAATTTACGATACCAAGAAATTACATAACATCATAACATAATATCAATATCCCCAGTACTTTTTTTATCTCTTTTTTCAAATTCAAAAATAGTAACCGATCCAATAAATCTATGGAGTTGCCAAATAATTAAATAATCTTATTATTCTTAATATTATTCTTAATGATAATCAACGATTTCTTATATAACTAGAACGACCCTCACAAATTGCAGATACTAATTTTTTAAGAATCAATCGGATTGAAGCTATAGCGTCATCGTTTGCTGGAATCGAAATATCTGCGAGATCTGGGTCACAATTTGTATCGATTAAACAAATTGTCGGAATCCCCAAAATGACACATTCTCAAAGAGCCGTATATTCTTCTTGCTGATCAACGATGATCACAATATCAGGCAACCCCGTCATATATTTGATCCCACCGAGATATGTTTGCAAGGTAGATAATTTTCTCTTCAACATTGCTGCATCTCTTTTGGAGAGACAGTTGAGTTTCCCCATCTTTTGTTCTGCTCTTAAGTCCCTGAACTTGTGAAGTCTCGTTTCCGTAGTGGACCAATTCGTTAACATACCACCAAGCCATTTTTTATTAACATAATGACACCGAGCCCTTATTGCAGCTGATGCTACTGAATCCGCTGCTTTATTTTTTGTACCTACGATTAAGAAGTTTTTTCCCCTACTTGCTGCATCAAAAACTAAATCACAGGTTTCTGATAAAAAACGAGCAGTTCTAGTGAGATTTGTAATATGAATACCTTTACGCTTTGCAGAGATGTAAGGGGCCATTCTAGGATTCCATTTCTTAGTACCATGACCAAAATGAACTCCTGCTTCCATCATCTCTTCCAATCCGAATTAGGCTTAGGCTTTTTAGGTCTTCTACGCGCAGGCATACCCTTTCTTTTTTCTAGCTAGGGTAGAGACAAAGACTTATATTAGTATACCGGCCCCTCCCTTACTCAACAGCCCCTCGTTAAGTACACTTCCTTAAGTAACGTACACTCCTTTGGTCTCGGGTTTCCACTACTTTCTTTTAGTTCAAACTGGGAAGAAGGCTTGCTTTTCGTTGATCTCTTACTGGTGAACCATCACTCGAACCGAAGGACTTGCCTTTTCGTTGAGCTAGGCCCGTAAACTCTTTTAGGAGTTCCAAAGACGACATAGATGACCGAGGGCCCTTCTAGATGGAGCCAGGTTAGGTCACTTCGATCGCTTAAGCCCTCACTGCTCTCACCCATATCTAAACCAATTCTTCTATTTAGAAGAGTGTGATCAATGTTATCAAAACAACCAACAATGTCTGCTTTGATAAATCGATCTACTGTCCCCCAACTATCAACATGCGCGAAGAAGGTAATGGGTCCTCCCCCCTTCCTAAAGCCATGAGAGTTGGTCAGAAAGACGTCCTCATAGACTATATTGAGGAGTAAGGAAAGGGCTTCCATGACAATGAGGTCCTTCTTGCATGGTGTTATAGGGCGCATTTTTCCTGGCTTGTTAGGCTTTGGAATCCACGACCTATGCATCTCCGAGAACTGAAAGCGACATTCCAATACTCGGGTCTTCAAATCTTCTAAATGAGAATTTTCTGTATAAAAAAATTTATACACCGCGGGTTTCTTTGTTATTGGGATAGGTGAATTCTTATAGATCCATCCCCCGAAGGAACCGGACATGATAATTTTTCATCATCCGGCTCGAGCAAGAACCAAAGGAATGACAGAACTAGATACATATAAAAAAAATATTTCATACATATCTCCACATATATAATGACTCTATGTAAGAAAAGATTTACCAAATTCAA
>NC_013991.2:2500-32500 GCF_009389715.1 Phoenix dactylifera
ATGTTCTATTTTTCCATAGAAATGTGTTCGCTCAAGAAAAGCTCCAGAAGATGTTAATCGTAAATAAGAAGATTGTTTACGAAGAAAAACTAATACAAATTCGCATTCAGATACATAAGAATTATATGGGAACCGAAATACTCTTTTATTTTCTTTTGAAAAAAGAAAAATAGAATTATTCGGAGTAATAAGACTATTCCAATTATGATATTCGTGAAGAAAGAATCGCAATAAATGTAAAGAAGGAACATCTTGGATCCAGAATTGAAGGATTTGAACCAAGATTTTCAGATGGATGGGATAAGGTATTAGTATATCTGACACATAGTTTAAATGCGATAATTTGTCCTCCAAAAAGGGAAATGTTGAATGAATAGATCGTAAATTCAAATTCTGAGATTTTGGTATTTTTTTTTCTTCGAGGGAAGATACTAATCGCAGCAAGAATGGAATTTCCACAATGACTGCAAAACCTTCCAATATCATCTGAGAATAAAAATGAAAATAAAAATAATTGTTGTGCCCAACAAATCGATTTTGGTTAGAATCATTAACCGAATAAATCAAATAATTCTGTTGATACATTCGAATAATTGAACGTTTCACAAGTACTGAACTAGATTTATTGTCATAACCAAAAATTTCCGTGGATTCGTAAAAAACCGAACTATTTAAACCACGATCATGAACAAATGTGTAAATATACTCCTTAAAGAGAAGCGGATATAGAAAGTGTTGTTGCCGAGATCTATCTTTTTCTAAATATCCTTGTAATTCTTCCATTTACATTTCTACTTGAACCAGAGGCGGGACCTATTTCATTTTGGGGGTTATCAAATGATACATAGTGCAATATGGTCAGAACGGGGTATGTATTATGTATATAATTACAGTAAGAAAAATATATATATCCCGCAAACAAAGGAAACAGGGGAGTCCAATCAACAGATCTTTTTCCTCTCCTTTTCTATCCAATTGGTTTATGTTCGTTATAATTACAAGAGGGTAAAAAATCCTTTATTTTTGCAACTCGATCGCTCTTTTGACTTTGGAATAAATTTTCTTTATCAGTATACTGTTTCTTCTACACATCCGTCTCCAATCCATAATAAAGAATAATTAGGATTCATTAAAAAAAAAGAAAGAAAATCAATGGTCCACTCACAGAAGAACCCACCCTTTCCCGCATCAGGCACTAATCTATCTTTAACGTCTAATTAGATCGGGTAATCATTCAAATTAAGAACAAAAGCTCGTTGCTTTTTATTTCACCAGAATTAGAGCCCTATGGCTCTATCCATTTATTCACTAGACCCAACTGTAAATGTGAATTTTTTTTTTCACTTCCAAACAAAAAGAAAAAAAAAAAATTGTAACGATCCGGTAAGGATAAACTCAAAGTTCTACTTTAATTAAATAATATTTAATTAAATAATAAATTAAATAATAAAATTATAATATTTTATTACGACATGCTGTTTTTTCCATTCATTACCTTTGAGGATCAGTCGTGGTCTTATAGACTCTACCAATAGTCTGGACGAATCTGTTGCTTCATCCAAATGTGTAAAAGATCATAGTCGCACTTAAAAGCCGAGTACTCTACCGTTGAGTTAGCAACCCGAAAATAAAATAAATAGGATATATATGTAAATACGGTCAAAATAAAAAAATCAATTGATTTGCACTGCACGACCCCGTCAAAACATTGAACTAGAACAAATAGAAAAGAAAGATTTGTTTTTGTTGATCAATTAAAAACACCAAAACAAAATACCAAAATGGACAGATCGGATTAAACAACAACGGATTCCCAATAGAGATGTCAAAATTGTGACAAACCGCCATTTTATTTATCAATTTCCTTTTCTTTTTCGTTAAGAAAATACATCTTGTATGCCAGTAAATCCGGCAGGGCAAACCCATCATTTGACTGAAGTAAAGGAAAGAAAAAACCAATATGGGGTGGAGATAAACGTATCTATTTATCTACGATCGAATTATATTTCTTCGATGCATCATTGTCAATATGAATCCAATGTTAAGAAAACAAATTTAAATAAATCAAATAAGGACTTGTGTTGGATTGGCACAACATAAACATAAATAATAAATTTGTATGAAAAAAATACGAAAGAGGTAAAGTAAAGAAAAAATCTCGGGTTTATTCAATCAATAGAGGTACAATAAGCAAGATGAACCCCTTGTTTGTTGGTGGATTCCCGCAACAAACAAAACAAGAAAAAAAGTAAATTAAGTATGAATACAGCAAGAAAAAGGCAAATTGTGTGTAAATAATTACACAAAGATGGATACTAGTGACCCCCCCCTTTTTTTATTTATTAATTTTTTGTTTTTTTTTTTTTACTTTAATTAACTCGAATCGAAGTTCTTTCTTGAAATAATTCTGCCTTCCTTAAAATATCACAAACAGTTCCCGTAGGTTGAGCACCTTTTTCAAGGAAATATAGAATAAGAGGAACATTTAAATAAGTTTGATTCTTTACCGGATCGTAAAAACCTACTTTTCTGAGATCTCTTCCTTCTCTTCGGGATCGAACATCAATTGCAACGATTCGGTAGATGGCTCATTGGAATAGATGTAAATAAACAATGCCCCCCCTAGAAACGTATGGGAGGTTTTCTCCTCATACGGCTCGAGAAAAAAAAGGATTCTAAATTTCTGTATATGTATATAATGGCAAATGGATCCATAAAATCATGAATTAGACTATGATTTGAGTCGTTTTTTTATTCTTCCTTACAGAAAAAAAGAAATCTCATTCGTACTCATAACTCAAGTTGGGTAATTCTGACAGAGTTCGAAGGGAAACCCTTAGACATTTATTGAGCCGTCTCTAACCTCTTTTGTTTGTCTCATCTCGAATCTATTTTTATTCCTCATTCTGATTCAATTGTTGAGACAATTGAAAATAGTGTTTACTTGTTCCGGAATCCTTTATCTTTGCTTTGTGAAATCATTGGGTTTAGACATTACTTCGGTGATCCTTACTCCTTTCAAAAGAGCAGCAACATACCTTTTTGTTTTTTGTTATTTTTTTCTATACTATAGAAATCGAATATGAACGGTAGATTTCCTTGTGATACACTTTTGATCGAAATAGTTTTACCAATTCTGAAAAATTTTACTTTTTTTTCAAACTTCTTTGATTTTTCGATTTTTTTAACCTTTCGATTTATATATTGATTGAGGATATACTTACAAAGTTGGTCTAACTTATTGATAGTTACTAACCCTAGATTCTTCCCCCTGATAAACGAATCAATCCTTTCTGCTCGAGCTCCATCATGTACTATTTACTTACAACCTAACACAAATTAGGTTCCTAACAGAGCAGAACAAACTATGTCGAGCCAAGAACATCTTCATTCCTATAGAAAATGGTGGATGTAAGAATCCACAGCCGATCATGTCCTTCAAGTCGCACGTTGCTTTCTACCACATCGTTTCAAACGAAGTTTTACCATAACATTCCTCTAATTTTATTTCAAACCGGTATGTAATTGATTCAATATGGAATCATGAATAGTCATTGGCTCAACCGGTGTGTGTATACCGGTATATAATAGTACATACTTTTTATCTATCTATCTATGGATAGATAAGTATTTATCCGGAGAAGGCTCAGCAAGGATCCAATTTATTTAACTCTATATTCTATCATATGAATGAAACATATTTCTAAAAAAGACGAATAAATAAGTTTGCTTAAGACTTATTTACATCTTAAAAAGATTGTTCGGGACGATCAATTATGAAGGATCCATTTTTCTCGAACAAATAAACTATAAACCTCAAAAGAAGAACCTTTAATATTAATAGATTTGCAATCCCGGAAAAAAATAAATTATTAATAAAACTTTTTATTTTATACAATACAGATTTTGTTTTACTTGAGGTTCAAGAATTTTTCTTTTCCATCAATTCCATAAAGTCAAGTAGATGCAATATACGAATTTCCCCCCAATCGCTACATTACATTGATTTACAATTATTCATTTGAACCGGATAAGATATAAGATGAACCAGATAAAATACAAAAAAATGGGGTCCAGATCAACTCGTTTTTACTATTTTTTTCCCACACCTGCTTTAGAAGTTTTAAGACCAGTGATGAAATTAGTACCAAAAACTCCCTACTCTTTAGTCTCCACATAGACTGTGGAATTGGGATACCCCATTTATTTACTTTAGGCTTTTTACCCTTGGTAAGGGAATAAAGAGGCCTTTCTTTCATTCACATTTCGATTCAGAATGCTTCATGTGAGAATTGACATTTCATACATAGATATGGGACATAAAGTTTCCATAAGTAACTAACTTTAAAATGAATATTGAGTAGTACGAGCATATCCTGAATGTGAATGATAAACCCAGAATTTTTTTTGAATAAAAAAAAAGATATTTATTTCCACCCACATTTGACACTTGATTACGTTTGTGAGAAACCAAACGAAAGAAAAAATATGATTCTAAGAATCATTCTTAGAATTCAGAACAAACGATTGTTCTCGTTAACAATTTTATGTTTCATGTGGGATACAATGTGATCCCATCTTTCGTTTCTGATGGAAACGATCTGGGACGGAAGGATTCGAACCTCCGAGTAACGGGACCAAAACCCGCTGCCTTACCGCTTGGCCACGCCCCATTTCGAATTTCTATTCGACACTAATAAACATTAATATTGGTATTGGTTATTCGTCAATCCCAACCCAATAAATACATTGGGAATATATTGTTGCTAGGATTCAACACATGTAGATATAGAATCAAAAAAATTCATTGATCATTACATGGAATTCAGTTAAGATATTGTATAAAAATGGAATTCCTTGTATTCTCATTTGAGAATGGAAGGAAGGATTTTTATTTGGGAGAGTTCGAAGAAAAAGAAAGATTTTTTGACTTATCTTTTTTTTCCCTTATAAAAAAAAACTCAATCAGAATAAAATTATCTAATCTACAAGAACGAAATTTTGTTATGTTTAATATCTTTAGTTTAATCTGCATCTGTCTTAATTCTGTCTTTTATTCGAGTAGTTTTTTCTTCGCCAAATTGCCCGAAGCTTATGCCTTTTTAAATCCAATCGTAGATGTTATGCCTGTCATACCTGTACTTTTTTTTCTCTTAGCCTTTGTTTGGCAAGCCGCTGTAAGTTTTCGATGATTTAATACTCTGCTAAATTCATGATTTATTCGATAAATAAAAATTCGAAAAATTGATAAGACCAGATAAGTCTTATATTATGAACCCTCGATTCAAAAATATAAATTCTTGTATATTGAATAACCACGGCGATGAATTTTGATCAGCTTATTTCCTCGCTCTCACCTTACAGTGAGCAAAGATTTTATTAGGTTGCCTACAATACCTAATCATATGACAAGAAATTTTTGATAACGAAGGGATCAAAATCTTATTCCAAAGAAATTCGTGAAAATGACTTTCTTTTCAAAAAACACTTCATTTTTGGGGGGGTGTCATGTCAAAACAAAATAGTGTATGTGGTAAAAAATAAGTAATCTATTCCCTTTTTCAAAAAAAAAAAGATCTTGGAGATTGTGTAATGCTTACTCTCAAACTATTCGTTTATACAGTAGTGATATTCTTTGTTTCTCTCTTCATCTTCGGATTTTTATCTAATGATCCAGGGCGTAATCCTGGACGTGAGGAATAAAAAAAATATATTTTTAGTTTTTCCCGCTTTTTCTAAATTTTTTTCTTATGATTTTATGTATTCCATACGTTTACCTATGATAGAATCAAGGGATCGAAATTCCTTCGAATTCGAAAGTCTCAAGTAATCAGAAGAAGCGGAGAGAGAGGGATTCGAACCCTCGGTACGAATAACTCGTACAACGGATTAGCAATCCGCCGCTTTAGTCCACTCAGCCATCTCTCCCCATCCCCATTTAAAAATGGAAAATTTTTTATGTGATGTGACACGTGAAGTAAAGATTGATAAAAACCTTCGTTTTCCTTTTTTATTTATCTATTATATTTTTTTTTATATATATTCTTTTATTTATATTCTATAAAATTATATTATTTATTTATAATTATAATAAATAAATAAAAATTATATATTATTATATATTATAAAGTATAAAGTTATATATTATAAAGTATAAAGTTATATATTATTAAGTAAAGATATAAGATTATATAAAAAGATATAAGATTATATAAAAAAAGATATAAAATAAAGATATATAAAATATTATAATGTTTATTTATATAACAGTTTATTTATATAACATATATAAATGAACATTATAATATAACTTATAAGTTATTTTATTATAAACTTATAAAGATATATAAAAGAAGAAATTTTAAGAAGAAATTTGATCAGGAATTCAATTTAGATAATGATTCGAAACGGATATCCCCAATAGAAAAATACCCTACTTCTTTTATTTTGTATGAAAGGTTTATTCACCCGGCTTGGTTTAAGTACTGGCCGGGCCAGGCCAGTATTTCCATAGATAAAATTATTTAATAATGATTTGATATCAATCAAAAATACTTGTTGAAGTGTCATTTCTTATTATTAAGTATTAATATTATTACTTAATATATATTAATACTTAATAATATATATATTTTTATTTTCTTTTTATCAATTTATTACTTACTGGAAAAAGAAACTGGAATAAAAAAAAAACATATATATATATATATATATTATGTACATATATATGTACATATATTAAACAATAAAAAATATTAAAATAAAAAAAAAAAAAAATAATCAAATATTAAACACACATATTTATAAACGTAGTTATAATATAACTCATTTGTTTGTTCAAGAGACAAGCTTTATTTGAACAATTGAGATCCAATTGACCCGAATTCTTAATTCATAAGTAAGATCTGGCAGTTGAAAGAGAAGTTGAAAAAAAAAAGGAACCATGTATGCAGATTTAATCCTTTCTATGATCCAGCTTCAATGATTCTTTCAGATCGGGACTGTCAGTAATGACTTCCTATCAAACGAAAAGAAAAGTATAATATAACTATAACTTTTTTTATGTTATTTAATTTAAGTAAGCTTTCTGCTCTTCGCCGCCTATTTAAGTCCCCGGCGGGACGAAGTGTCAACGCTAGAATTTTAATGATTCTGGTGCTATCTTGATTGCGCCTCACTCTTTTGTTCGACAAATGGTCCATTCATATACAATAATAAATATGTAGCGGGTATAGTTTAGTGGTAAAAGTGTGATTCGTTCTATCAAAAACTTAAATAGTTAAGGGATCTTTCAGTTTTTTTCATATTCCGATCAAAAACTTTATTTCTTAAAAAGGTTTAATCCTTTACCTCTCAATAGCATATTTGAGGAAGAATATACATTCTCACGATTTGTATCCAAAGGCCAATTAGAAATTGAATAAAAAAGATTGGATTATGGATATGGAGTCGCGAAGCATAATTTTTTTGAATTGGATTAACTCTTCCAATTGAATGAGTATGAGTAAAGGATCTATGGATGAAGATACAAAAGTTTATTTCCAATCGTAACTAGATCTTCAATTTTTTTTGTAAAAGGGAAATTGAAGCCAAATAGCTATAAAACGATGGTTTTGGTTTACTAGAACCATCAGCATATTGTTTCAGCTCGGTGGAAACCAAATTTTTTCTCAGGATCCTGCGAGTGGAAATAGGGAACGAAGTAACTAGACTAAATGGATTTAGTATAATCCCCCTCCTCTAGAGGGATCATCTATAAAGCAAGTAGCTTTGGACGGATTCATGCAGAAAAGCTAACATAGATGTTATGGATCTAATTTTTCTCTTTGGGAATACATCGATCTTCTATAAAGGAGCCGAATGAAACCAAAATTTCATGTTCGGTTTTGAATTAGAAACGTTAAAAATGATCAACCAACGTCGACTATAACCCCTAGCCTTCCAAGCTAACGATGCGGGTTCGATTCCCGCTACCCGCTATATATTCTTTATTATATATGCTCTTTATTATATATGCATCATCAATTTGGATATGCGTCCTTCTTTTTTTATTCCCTAAAATATTTTCCGTGTAATCGTTTTTTATCCGAACAAGAGAAAGGAAGAATACGAAAGAAGAAAATAGGAACGAAACGCGTCCATTGTCTAATGGATAGGACAGAGGTCTTCTAAACCTTTGGTATAGGTTCAAATCCTATTGGACGCAATTTATTTCCATCTATTTTTTTAAATGACTATACCAAGAAACCTTTTTTGAATGATTCAAATCAGAAATATTTCTCAATGAGTATTCTTGTACTAAGAATAAGAGGGAGAAGTTGATGTTTGTTCCTGAAGTAAAAACAGTTCGATCTGTTCCTGAATAGCTTCCCTCAAAAGGGCTTCTGCTTGCTCGGTGAATGTCTTGGTAGAAGATATAATTTCTTGGAATTGAGGTTTATTCTTTTTTAAGTAGGTACGTAACTGAACGAGAAATTTCTTTACCTGTCCAATTTCTAACGGATCAAGATATCCATTCGCTCCGGTATAAATAGTAACTATCTGTTCTTCCACCGTGAGAGGGTCTGATTGGGATTGTTTAAGCAACTCACGTAATCGTTGACCTCTTGCCAATTGATTCTGAGTAGCTTTATCGAGATCAGAAGCAAATTGTGCAAAGGCTTCTAACTCCGCGAATTGCGCTAGTTCCAATTTTGATTTGCCAGCTACTTGTTTCATGGCTTTAATTTGAGCTGCGGATCCTACTCTGGAAACAGAAATACCCACATTAATAGCGGGTCGGATTCCAGCATTGAATAGATCGGCGGATAAGAATATTTGTCCATCTGTAATGGAAATTACATTAGTAGGAATATAAGCTGAAACGTCTCCAGATTGAGTCTCAACTATTGGTAAAGCAGTCATACTCCCTTCACCTAAACGAGAATTTGATTTAGCGGCTCTTTCCAAAAGGCGCGAATGCAAATAAAAAACATCTCCTGGATAAGCTTCACGACCAGGGGGTCTTCTTAATAGAAGAGACATTTGGCGATAAGCTTGTGCCTGCTTGGAGAGATCATCATAAATTATTAAAGTATGTCGTTCACGATACATAAAATATTCAGCCAGAGCCGCTCCCGTATAAGGAGCGAGGTATTGTAATGTAGCAGGTGAATCCGCCGTTTCGGCTACCACAATGGTGTATTCCATCGCCCCTCGTTCCTGAAAAGTAGTCACTACCTGAGCCACAGAAGATGCTTTTTGACCAATAGCTACATAAACACATATCACATTTTGCCCTTTTTGGTTAAGAATCGTATCTGTAGCTACTGCTGTTTTTCCAGTCTGTCTGTCCCCAATAATTAATTCTCGCTGACCGCGTCCTATAGGGATCATCGAATCGATAGCAATAAGCCCCGTTTGAAGAGGTTCATATACAGAACGTCTCGAAATAATACCTGGGGCAGGAGATTCAATTAACCGAGATTCAGAAGCTGAAATTTCACCTCTCCCATCAATAGGTTTAGCCAGAGCATTTATAACACGACCCAAATAAGCCTCACTCACAGGTATCTGAGCAATTCTTCCTGTTGCTTTTACAGAACTTCCTTCTTGTATCATCAAACCATCACCCATTAATACAACGCCAACATTATTTGATTCCAAATTCAGAGCAATTCCTATTGTACCCTCTTCAAATTCTACTAATTCACCTGCCATTACTTCATCAAGACCATGAATACGAGCAATGCCATCGCCCACTTGAAGTACGGTACCGGTATTCACAATCTTTACTTCTCTATTATATTGTTCAATACGTTCACGGATAATATTACTAATTTCGTCGGCTCGAAGGGTTACCATTAGTGTTTTTTTTTTTATTCTTTTTCGGAAGCAAAGGGAAAAAATAATGCCTAAACTCTAAACTAAAGTAAAAGTAAAAGGGCTAATCTGTTATTTCTCCCACGGCCCCTAGAATGCCAATATTAGCACGGATCGTACGGAAATGTAACTCACTATTCAAACAACTATTCAGAGTGCCTAGAGCTCCTTGTAAGGCTTGTTGAAAAACTCGTTGTCGGACCTGATTAATCGCTCTTTGTTGTTCAAAATGAAGGGTTTCATTTTTGTAATTTTCTAATCGTTCCAAAGTGTCACAAGTGGCATTAATCAAATTTTCTTTTTCTCGTTCTATCTCAGAGTATCCATTCATTCGATATTCATCTGCTTCTATTTCCACTTTCCGTAAGCGAGTCCTGGCTCTTTCGAGCTGCTCAATGGCCCCTCTACGTAATTCTTCCGAATTTCGAATAGTACTCAAGATCCTCTGTTTTCGATTATCTAATAAATCATTTAATGAAAGTAGATTATCTTACCATTAATTTCACAACTTCCATAATCTCTTCCCGAACCAAACATGAATCTTTCGATTCATTTGGCTCTCACGCTCAATTATTTATTTTATGTTATGGGCATTCCCATATCTTTTTTTTAATGTAATGAGCCTACCCTCTCTTTTCTGTTTATATTCAAAAACATCGAAACTGATATAAGACCAGAATATTAGAAGGACTCTTCCGACCAGACAAAAATCTATAATTGTCAGCAAAGTTCTTTCTTTATTTGTATTTGTTCTTTATTTAATTTAAATTTTTAATTTATTTCTATATTTTTTTTTTATTTACTTTTTTTCTTCAAATCCAAAAATTCCTATTTTTTTTTTACGTAGGTCGTCGATTCGGCATTGGAAAAAAAATAGCAAGATGCCCATTTTTTTAATAAATGGTTCAAATCATTTTATCGATATGAGTGTTCTATATCAGATAAATTACCAACTATTCATTTTTAAACCATTTCGGTACGTTAGTACCGGTAGAAAGAGTACCATGTTTTGCCTGGACTTCAAACAGTTTAGCTTTAACCATGTTAATGGTCTCACATTATTGGTTGATAGAGAATCAAATTTACCAATAAGTCACGAAATGCTATGGTTCTTACATATGATTTCTTAATTTATTCAGAAATAATTCGTTGAGATCGTGCACTTTTTTTCCTATTTATCCTATAAAATGAATAAAATACCATAAATAAAGTGCAGTCGGATGGATACAACCTATTCTTGAAATACACAACTCGCACACACTCCCTTTCCAAAAAAAATTAATACACCAAGCACTACACTTAGATTTATTGGATTTGTTGCTAAAATATCGGTATTAAACCCGAAACTCCCGGCGGATGGCCAGTGACCCAAGGAAAGGAAAGAATCGGTTACATTTTTCATATGCTCTCCTTTTATAGATAGGACTAACAAAGAACAGAGTTCTTTTTGTATCACTTCGTCGTCCCTTTTTTGATCGATTTCTTTTTATTTTTATTATATAAATTTTATTTCCATTTTTTTTTTAATGGGAGTAGATTAAATCTAGTAATTTAATTTGATAGTTTTGAAATTTCTTACTTGAAGTTTCCAATCCAATAAAATACTTATTAGGTTAAGTCTTGGGTCTCATGTCAATTGTGAAATATCTCGTTTGTTGAAACGATTCCTAAAAAAAGTAAAAAAAAGGTTTCCATTGTACTAAACTAAGTACGCGAAGGAAGAAAACGAGCGGATCCAGTAATTACTCATCCTCAAAACAGTCCTTCCTTTCCTGGAGTATTGTCTCAACAAATAAATAATTGTAGGAGTAAAGCGTTGATATAATTAGAAGAAGCAAACAGCAATTCTGAGTTAATAAAATAAGAAAAAAGTATAGCGAGTTAAATTAAAAAAATAAGAAAAAAGTATAGTATGTAAGGTACTTTTTTACATTTCTAGGATTAAACAAAAGGATTCGCAAACAAAAGCGCTAACGCCACGACCAGTCCATAAATTGTTAAAGCTTCCATAAAAGCTAGACTAAGCAATAAAGTACCTCGTATTTTACCCTCTGCTTCTGGTTGTCTCGCAATACCTTCTACAGCTTGGCCTGCAGCAGTACCTTGACCAACTCCAGGTCCAATAGAAGCAAGCCCTACGGCCAATCCAGCAGCAATAACGGAAGCGGCAGAAATCAGTGGATTCATGGTAAGTTCCTCGCACCAAAAAAAAAATGGTTAATGATACAATCAACCAATGAATTTTTACTTAATTTTTTTTTATCATTTTTTTTTTCATTAAGATTTTATCATTAAGATCTATCTGATTAAGATCTATCGGGTCGAAATAACTAAAAACTCCGAATTGAAATGATAATATTACTGAATCGTCAGAACTATTTCGATATCTCATTTTGAGTTTCTACCCATAATATAATGGAGTTTTTGTAAATACATATGTATACGGTTCTAGTTATTGCATTTCTTTGTTTCGAACCATTCTTTCATTCAATTCCTCTTTCCTTTCTTTTTTCTTCTAGATACTATCTTTGAGTTCATCTCTTTTTTGCATTTCATTCAATCCACAATCACAGACGAAACAGAAGGACTTATATTGGAACTATATAAATGCAGTGAACCGCAATCAAATCAATCAATAATATATATATATATAGGGTAAGGGTATATAATAATATATATATATTAGGAACAGTCCTATATAACTAGTAAATATCTAATATCACATATACATTTGTTTCTTCCATAACGTAAACCACCCACATTTTATATTGAATCGGATTCTAGAATCATTCCTAGAAACAGACACAGGGGCTAGACTTATAGAGATTACATACATCTAGTGTGACCCCCCCAACCCATCTTTTTTTTTACAATTCCACAATATCGTCTATCTTTTTTCCTACGACTCTAGGTCGTATATTCATATATATTTGTATTTGTATCTATTATGTTCCCCAACCAAGTGGATTATCTTGAATCATGCATGAATTGGGATAAGCTTAAAAAATACTATTTCGAAAACTAGTCAATGATGACCCTCCATGGATTCACCTATATAAGCCGCGGCTAACGTTGCAAAAATAAGAGCTTGAATACCACTTGTAAATAATCCAAGAAGCATAACAGGTATAGGAACTACTGAAGGGACTAAAGAAACAAGAACAACAACTACTAATTCATCAGCCAATATATTCCCGAAAAGTCGAAAACTAAGAGATAAAGGTTTTGTGAAATCTTCTAGGATGTTAATTGGTAAAAGTATTGGGGTTGGTTGAATGTATTTCCCGAAATAACCCAATCCTTTTTTGGTAAGACCCGCATAAAAATATGCCGCTGACGTGGGTAAAGCTAAAGCAACAGTAGTATTTATATCATTCGTAGGCGCAGCTAACTCCCCATGAGGTAATTGTATGATTTTCCAAGGTAAAAGAGCACCTGACCAGTTAGAAACAAAAATAAATAAGAACATAGTTCCAATAAAGGGAACCCAAGGACCATATTCTTCTCCAATCTGAGTTTTGCTCAAATCTCGAATAAATTCAAGGACATATTCGAAGAAATTCTGACCGTCGGTCGGAATGGTTTGTGGATTCCGAACAGCTATGATGACTGAACCTAATAAGATAGCAATTACGACCCAAGAAGTGATAAGTACTTGGGCATGGATTTGTAAACCTCCTATTTGCCAATAGAAATGTTGGCCTACTTCTACACCCGATATATCGTATAACCCTTTGAGTGTTTTAATTGAACATGGTATAACATTCATATTGTCCTCTGACAGAAATTGAACTTCAAAAAAGAAATTATTTTGATTCAACCATCTATTTCTCAACTAACTAACTTGAATCATTAATCGTATATTTTATTTACGATACCAAGAAATTACATAACATCATAACATAATATCAATATCCCCAGTACTTTTTTTATCTCTTTTTAAAAATTCAAAAATAGTAACCGATCCAATAAATCTATGGAGTTGCCAAATAATTAAATAATCTTATTATTCTTAATATTATTCTTAATGATAATCAACGATTTCTTATATAACTAGAACGACCCTCACAAATTGCAGATACTAATTTGTTAAGAATCAATCGGATTGAAGCTATAGCGTCATCGTTTGCTGGAATCGAAATATCTGCGAGATCTGGGTCACAATTTGTATCGATTAAACAAATTGTCGGAATCCCCAAAATGACACATTCTCGAAGAGCCGTATATTCTTCTTGCTGATCAACGATGATCACAATATCAGGCAACCCCGCCATATATTTGATCCCACCGAGATATGTTTGCAAGGTAGATAATTTTCTCTTCAACATTGCAGCATCTCTTTTGGAGAGACAGTTGAGTTTCCCCATCTTTTGTTCTGCTCTTAAGTCCCTGAACTTGTGAAGTCTCGTTTCCGTAGTGGACCAATTCGTTAACATACCACCAAGCCATTTTTTATTAACATAATGACACCGAGCCCTTATTGCAGCTGATGCTACTGAATCCGCTGCTTTATTTTTTGTACCTACGATTAAGAAGTTTTTTCCCCTACTTGCTGCATCAAAAACTAAATCACAGGTTTCTGATAAAAAACGAGCAGTTCTAGTGAGATTTGTAATATGAATACCTTTACGCTTTGCAGAGATGTAAGGGGCCATTCTAGGATTCCATTTCTTAGTACCATGACCAAAATGAACTCCTGCTTCCATCATCTCTTCCAAATTGATGTTCCAATATCTTCTTGTCATTTTTCCCCAGACTTCCTTTTTTTAACAAAGAGACGAGTTACCCTGAAATAAATAATTGTTCCGATGGAACCTTCTACGGGGGATTGACCGTTGATACACGACCCAAACCATTAATTTCTTTTAATTACTTATTTTTTACCAAATCAATAATCGGACCAGATAATTGAAAGATAGTTAAAGTGAAAGGAAAGAATCTGCTCTTAGGAATCATTAAATCGTGTAAATGATTGTTCTGATGTCTCATGGAAATTTGTCTCATGGAAATTGTTTTGGACGTAAGAACAAAATAATTCTCTATGGTGTAACAAAATATCTCTTATTTCCAACTCGAATAGATTCTTTCTTTTGATTTCCAAATGAATGTTCTTGTCTTGCCTTGAAGGGTGTACTAATTTTTGGAATCCGGTACCAACAGGTATAATCCCTCCCAGAACAACGTTCTCTTTCAGGCCTTTCAACCAATCAATACGACCTCGTAGAGCAGCTTTTGCTAAAACTCGAGCGGTTTCTTGAAAACTTGCTTCGGATATGAAACTTTGAGTATTTAGAGATGCCCTCGTTATTCCCAATAAGATTGCCCGATAACAGATCGCTTCGTCCAAAGCACGCCCTGCTCGTTCCGCTCGCAAAAAGCCGATTAATTCTCCAGGTAAAAAAACATTAGACATTCCATCTTCTGAAACCAACACTTTTGATGTTACTTGACGTACAATAATTTCTATATGTCTATTATGGATCTGTACCCCCTGGGATCGATAAACCTTTTGGATCTTATTAACCAAAGAGATACGACTTTGGGCTATGGTTAGCTCAGCTCCAATCAAGAATCCCCAGGGAATTCCAAGAATTCTTTGTATACGTTCGTTCCAACCTTCAACTCTCCTTTCTAGGTTCATCGATATTGAATCAATCGAACGCACTTCTAAGATTTGTTCCACTTTTGGAAGACCTTGCGTTATGTCACCAGATCTCGATTTTTCATATACAAATGTAACTAATGTATCTCCTTCGTAAAGGATTTCTCCATAATGGCTATGAACAGTTGCTCCTGGAGTGGCCAAATAGGGTTTAGCCGATCTTATAACTAAGGAGTCAACATGAACAATTAAAATTTGACCAGATTTTTTTACGTGTGATTCGTATTTGAATAGACATACATTTTCACAAATAAATTGTCCAAGGCTAATTATTGTAGATGTCTCTTCACAATAATCGTGATGGAGAAAGCACCAATTCAAATGGAATGGATTCAAAATTATGTTACCGCAGGGATCGGGATTATAAATTCTCCTATTTTCATCTATTAAACAGTATTTAAGTACTTGGAAAGTCTGTTTAAAATTGTCAAGTAGCAAATATTTCTTTAACAAGATATGATTATGAGTTATTAAATAGTAAGATGAAAAAAAATTCGCTATTTTAGGGACAATAGTCCCTAAGGGACCCGGCAAATCCCTAATTTGGATTATGGGATCTGATTCTTTTGTCACATTGTTATATTTCGAGCCATTGAATGGACCAATTCGAGAACAATTGGATGATGACAAAATTATCAAAGATTGGCATTCCTTATTTCGATTCAACAACGTACCAATACCAATAGTTCCTTGATGTTGGGTAAGTGATTGAATCTTCGCCTTGGAATAAAAAGGATTGATATTGGTGCGATCTAATCCATTATCGGAAATCAATACAGAACTTGCCCTATCATACCTTTTTCCGGTATACGAAATAGTGGACTTGACTAACTCAATTCTTATGAAATTGCGAATCAGATCGTTTGTCCTTACCTCAACAAAGGAAGCATGAACCTCTTCTATAGAACCATTTTTTTCTTGGTCCCAATTCAATACTAAGCAAGTCCGAACTAATTGAATACTTGTGTGATAAATTCCTCGAATTGACTTGCCATTTCCATAAAGGATATAATTGACAACTCTAAGTTGGACATTATCCTTTTCCTGCAAGAGATCCCGAGGGAAAAGTGTTGCTAAATTTATCCCATCAGCTATTTCATATGTGACTACGGACCGAACCGAAACAAAATACTTTTTCTTGGTGGGTGTGATCCGTTGGACATAGATCCAATTTTTCAATTTTTTTGATTTCTTAGAATTTTTTTTTTTCGTCTCTGGTGGTATCAAAATGCCGCTGTGCCTGGATATCTTATCTGTTTCTCCAGGAAAATAAATATCTCCAGAAAAGATTTTCAGTTCAATATTTTTTTTTTTTCTCTCCACTCGGACTAATCCGCCTACCCGGCTTCTTGTATTTAAAGCGAGTTGTGTATCTACTCCAATGATACTATTGTTACGGACCATTATGAACGAGGATCCGGGTAAGATATGCACTTCTTCGAGAATAAAAAAAAACCGATCTACCTTCTGGTATTTCAGACTAAATTCTTTTGCTCCTCGATACTCAATCAAATCCTCTTTTTTTATGATTGAATCTACCTCTATGGTCCCATATTTAGTAATTCCTGAACTATTTCTTCTGTATCGTGGATCATCAAAATAAGCAAGAATACTATTTCTACGTAAAATACCATTTATGGGTATTTCAATCGAAATACCAAAACAGGGCATTAGTTCTTTATCTCGTTCTTGATCATATTGTAATGGGATAATGAATCTATTTCTTCGTTTTTTCGCCAAGAAATCAGAATTTTCTTGGAGAATAGAAGGATATATGAAATTCCAATGACCATTGGATATGATTCGATCAGGTCTTGAATAGTCAAGAATTTCCCTATCTTTTTTACCAGAAGTATCCAACAATTTATGTCTTACTCGATGATTAGTCATTGAGAGGTCAAAGATATATCTTTCTTCAAAAGAAAAAGAATGAACATTTGTTTGATCTTGATCTTTGTGGAGCGAAAAAGACACTATACTGGATCCGCGCGGACCTCCTGCTAATATCCATAAATGACTTGTTTTTGGTAATAGATGAACATTACCATGTATATATTCAGATGCATGGTGGACATCGGTACTCCAGTGCATTTCTCCCTCTGATTCAGAATAAATATGTTTTCGTACCTTCTCTTTAAAACGAAAAGTAGACGTTCCGGCACGAATCTCAGCAATTACTTGTTCTGATTCTACATATTGATCATTTTGAACTAAAATCAAACTTTTTGGTGGAATATTCACATTATGGATAATATCCCGAGTCTCAATAGTTACATACAAGTCTATAGAACATAGAAAAGCAGGATGCCCATGACGGGTACGTGTGGGATAAACCAAATCCTCATTGAATTTTATTTTTCCATTAGAAGGAGCTCGTACATGTTCGGCAGTATCACCTGTGAATACTCCACCGGTATGAAAAGTTCTTAATGTTAGTTGAGTCCCTGGTTCCCCAATTGATTGACCCGCAATAATACCTACGGCTTCTCCCAATTCGACCAGGTCGCCGTGAGTGGGACTCCGACCATAACATAATTGACAGATCCAAGATGCACTCTTGCAAGTAAAGGGGGTTCGAATATATATTGGTTGTGCCCGAAAGGTTATGAATCGATTGACAAGTCCAATCCCAATATCTTGATTTCGAGCGGCAATGCATCGTAGACCCATATATATATTGTCTGCTAATACACGACCAATTAGTGTTTGGACAAAAATTTTTTCCGTCATCCCATTTCGAGGACTCACGGAAATACCTCGGATAGTACCACAATCCGTTCTACGTACAATAATGTGTTGAACTACTTCAACAAGTCTACGCGTGAGGTATCCGGCATCTGATGTTCGTACAGCAGTATCTACAACTCCTTTGCGGGCTCCGTAGCAGGAAATTATATATTCTGTCAAAGAAAGCCCTTCGCGTAAATTGCTTTGAATGGGTAAATCAATCATTTGTCCTTGGGGATCCGACATTAATCCTCTCATACCTACTAATTGATGTATCTGAGATGCATTTCCTCTAGCTCCCGAAAAGGACATCAGATGGACTGGATTAGAAGGATCAGTCATCCGAAAATTAGGATTCATTTCTTGTCTCAAATATTCACTTGTAGCATACCATATCTCAATGGATTGACGTAATTTTTCTACCGCATGTACATTTCCATAATGATGGTGTTTTTCAAAAATAAAACTTTGTTGTTCAGTGTCTTGGACTAACCATCCCTTAGAAGGTATTGTTAAAAGATCATCAATTCCTAATGAAATAGATGTAGCAGTGGCTTGCTGGAAACCCAAAGTCTTTACTTGATCCAGGATGTGTGATGTATATGCCATTCCGAAATGATCTATTAATCTGCTAATAAGTCGTTTCATAGCAGTTCCATTTATCACTTTATTGTGAAAGACCAGATCAGCCCGTTCTGCCATAAGTACCTCTATATTCTGCTGAATAGGATTCGACAATGGGCCTGAGTCAGTGATTCGAAAACTTCCTTTCCTCAATCTCAATCTTGATTCACGCAAAAATTCAGAAATTATGATACCAGTGAAACTGGAGAGACCCGAATTCCTACGGGCACGGGCATCACCTAATCTAATTTATTATTTTAGATAGCGTAGGAATAGGCCCGGCAAAACCCCTGTATGGCTTCTTCTATTTCTCGATAAAAAGAAATATGACCAAGAGTGGTTCGAATGTATATACAATGGATTTCTTTTTTGACATTTCCTACTATTAGATAGTGCTCATAAATCTCATGATAAGTACCCAAAGATTCATATTGAAGTTCGATGGGAACTTCTCTTGAGCCAATGACACGTTGATCTAGTCTCCATCGGAGCCACAAAGGACTATCTAAACTGATTCGTTTCTGCCGATAAGCTCCAAGTACATCATAGGAACTACAAAAATACAGTTCTTTCTCTTTCATATACTTATAGTCATTATTGTCAACTGTATTATTTTGATAGTTTCCGCGATTATATGTATTATGCCTATTTGCACAAATACCTCTACGATTCCTGATCGTTAATACATAGAGTCCGATAAGCATATCTTGAGTTGGTACGGAAATGGGATCCCCAATAGCTGGAGACAAGAGATTTATATGAGAAAACATAAGTAAACGAGCCTCCGCTTGAGCTTCCAAAGATAAAGGTACATGAACAGCCATTTGATCTCCATCAAAGTCTGCATTGAAACCCTTACAAACTAATGGGTGTAAACAAATAGCGCGCCCCTCCACTAAAATGGGTTGGAAGGCCTGTATGCCTAATCTATGCAAGGTGGGTGCTCTATTCAACAATACAGGATGCCCCCGCATAACTTCTTGAAGTATTTCCCATACAATCGGTTCTTTTTCCCGAATTTGACTTTTAGCAATCCCTATGTTAGAAGCAACATGTTGTCTGATTAGACCACGAATTAAAAATGTTTGGAAAAGCTCTATTGCTATTTCTCGAGGTAATCCACATTGATGTAATGAAAGAGAAGGACCCACAACAATGACGGAACGTCCCGAATAATCGACCCGTTTACCAAGTAGAGTCTCACGAAATCTTCCCTCTTTGCCTTCAATTACATCTGAAAATGACTTGTAAACTTTATTATGACCATCCCTCATTGGTTGCCCCCGGATCCCATTATCAAGAAGTGTATCCACGGCTTCTTGTACCAATTTCTCCTGACACATTACTAATTCCCCTGGCGTAGATCTACTTGTTGCTAATAGATCGGTAAGAGTATTGTTCCGATAGATAACTCTTCTATAAAGTTCATTAATATCCGAACTCATTAGTTTACCCCCATCTGTCTGAATGATTGGTCTCAACTCGGGAGGAAGAACTGGTAATAAGCACAAAACCATCCATTCTGGTTCTACATTTGTTCGAATAAAATGTTTAGCTAATTCCATGCGTCTAACCAAAAAATCCTTTCTTCTTCTAATTTTTCTATCTTCCCATTCATTTCCAGTGGACCCCTCATCTCCTAATTCCTTCCATTCTACCAATGAATTATCTATAATAATTCGCAAATCTGAATCGGATAATTGTTCTCTGATAGCACCTGCTCCTGTAGAGATTTCTCGATTTCGAAATGTCTCGAAGCCTTGAGTAGTAAAAAAAAGTGGGATGCTGTATTTCCGGGATTGGATTTCATATTCGAATGAACCTCGTAATCGTAAGAAAGTAGGTTTTTTAGATATGGGCCTAGCAAAAGAAAAATCGAGATAGGTTCCTATAGGATTGGATTTCCCCCTTTAAAATCGGACGTGAAGGTTTCCTCTCATCCGGCTCAAGTAGTTACAGCAAAAAAAAGGGGGTTCTTTATTATTTTTAAACTTTGTTTTGTTCGATAAAACCCTACCCTACAAAGAGCTACTCCTTACTCAAGTTCCCAGTAAGGACCAACCTTTCATTGATTCATTCTTTTTTTTACTTTAAAAAAATTTTATGAATTACTTATGACAAAATAGAAATGTGAAATTTTTGAGTAGTCTACTTCCCCTCAAATGATGAATCCCCTTTAAGGGGATACTTTGGGACTCGTAAGGGATTTACTTGTCTATATATCATTCCCTTCGACCTTTTAGGTCTCTACTCACCTCGATGGTTATGCCATGATGTCCTTTGAAGTATATATGCGATAAATAGACTCCAGTAACCATGCTATATATATTTGCTTGCTTAAAGAGAATCTCTCTCTAAAAGAAATGGAATGGCTAATTCCACTAAAAAGTCTTTTTTTCACGAGGTATAACTAGCAATTCCTATTTATCTGTTATAGAATCGACCATGGATCAATTCCCCTTTCATTTGGAAGTATTGAATATACCCATAATTCTGAGTTTCATGTTACTTTTCCCAAAACACATGTCAGAGCCGGGGCATCCCATTCAATCTGATTGGGATGACAGTTTCTCAGTCCGAATCTGTAAAATGAAAATTTTGATCAAATCACACATCGCAGTATACCAGGCCTTCTAATTCTTTAAGGGGTTTATCTAAAAGATTCGCGATATAACTAGGAAGACGTTTCAAATACCACACATGGGTCACTGGACATGCGAGTTTGATGTATCCCATTTGATATCTTCGTATCCTAGAATCAACAAATTCCACCCCGCATTGTTCACAAAATTTCGGGTCTTCTTTTTCAGCTCTGATCACTCGATAATTTCCACAAGCACAAATTCTACTTTTTATGGGTCCAAAGATTCTTTCACAAAACAATCCATCTTTTTCCGGTTTATTGGTTTTATAATGAAAAGTATAGGGTTTTGTCACCTCTCCAACTATCTCTCCATTAGGTAGGATTTTGTTGGCCCAAGCCCTTATTTGTTGAGGAGAAACTGGTCCAATTCGAAGTTGTTGATGTTTATACCGGTCGATCATAGAATAGAAATTCTGATTCATTCAGATCAAGCTTCCTTCCTATTAATCTGGAAGTTCTTCTCAGATACAAGGAAATGATTCAGTTCTAGAGCCAAAGATCGTAGTTCTCGAACGAGCAATCGAAAAGATTCTGGAGCATCCTCGGGGTTAGGTACTGTTCCTCCAACGATTGTAGCACCAAGTACTTCTTGACGAGCTCTAATATGATCAGATTTATAAGTAAGCATCTCTTGTAAAATATGAGCAACACCAAATCCCTCTAGAGCCCAAACTTCCATTTCTCCTACTCGTTGTCCCCCTTGCTTGGCCCTTCCTCTAAGGGGTTGTTGTGTAACAAGTGCGTAATGCCCACTAGAACGTCCATGGATTTTATCATCAACTTGATGAATTAATTTTAGGATATAGGACTTTCCTATTAGAACAGGTTGTTCAAAAGGATCCCCTGTTCTTCCATCAAATATTCTGCTTTTTCCTGGATACTCGGGTTCAAATACCCATGGATTTTTTGTTTGCTTACAGGCTTCATATAATTCAGAAAACACTAGTTTTCTCGAAGCCTCTTGTTCATATCTCTCATCAAAAGGTGCTATTCTATAATGTTTCTTTAGCAGATCCCCCGCTAATCCGAGCGAGCATTCAAATATCTGTCCCACATTCATTCGTGAGGGTACTCCTAATGGGTTGAAGACCATATCAACAGGTGTCCCATCTTGCAAATAGGGCATATCTTGTCTAGGCAAAATTTTTGAAATGATACCTTTATTCCCATGTCTTCCAGCTACTTTATCACCTACTTTGATTTCACGTTTCTGTGAAATATATACACGAATCATTTCTGGATTATAACTGGAACCCCCCTTTTTCTGAATCCATCTCACATCAATAACGCGACCCCTTCCACCTATAGGTAGTTTTAGAGAAGTTTCTTTTGCAGTGGAGACCTGAATGCCAAGTATGACTCGTAATAATCTATCCTCCGGGGAATACGACGATTCGTTCGCTGTCTGAGGCGTTAATTTACCTACTAAAATATCACCTGTTTCTACCCAAGATCCCAGCATAACGATTCCATTTCTGTCTAAATTTCGGAGTAAATGAGTCTCGAGATGCGGTATTTCCTTAGTAATTCTTTCAGGGCCCTGGCTTGTCACATGAGTCTGAATTTCATATTTCCGGATGTGAAAAGAAGTATAAATATCTTCATATACCAGACGTTCGCTAATTAATACTGCGTCTTCAGAATTGTAACCTTCCCATGGCATATAAGCTACTAATATGTTTTTTCCTAAAGCGAGTTCCCCACCAACTGTAGCCGCACCGTCCGCTAAAATTTGTCCCTTTTTAATGTATTTACCCCGCCGAACCTGAGGTTTTTGATGCATACAAGTATTTTTGTTGGAACGTTGATACATCACTAATGGAATACTTATAGTGTCCCCATTACTTGATAAAATGATTTTGTGAGGATCAGTATAAATGATCTTTCCCTCGTGTTCGGCTATAGCTGAAACCCCCGAATCTAGAGCCGTTTGGCGTTCCAGCCCAGTCCCAACAATGCACTTCTCGGACCGAGAAAGCGGAACTGCTTGGCGCTGCATATTAGAACTCATTAAAGCCCGATTCGCATCATTATGCTCGATAAAAGGAATGAGGGAAGCTCCAATAGAAAAATATTGGAAGGGAAAAAAGCTTCTAAAATGAATCTTTTCCCATGCAATAGTAAGGAATTCTTGACGATATCGAGCTGGAACAACCTGTTCTTCCTGAATACCCCGATTCAGGGCCAAAGAATTTCCCGCCGCTACCATATAATATTCATCTCTATTTGGTGATAAATAAACCACCTGTGCCTCTTTTGATCTCTGAGATATTTCATAAAACGGACTCTCTATAGATCCCCAATGACCAATCCTCACATGAATAGCTAAGGATCCAATAAGTCCAACATTGATTCCTTCGGACGTGTCAATTGGGCAAATACGTCCATAGTGGCTAGGATGGATATCTCGTATCCGAAAACTAGCAGTTCGCCCCGTCAATCCTCCAGGACCCAAATAACTCAATTTTCGCCCATGAACGATTTGTGTCAATGGATTAGTTCGATCCAAAACTTGAGATAACGGGTGTAGGCCAAAAAACGATTCATAAGTGGTTGTTAATGAAGTTGAAGTTACCAAATTTTGAGGAGTCGGTATTAATTTATGCCTGATTGCTCCACATATAGTTCCTCGAACCGCATTTTCTAAACGAACAAGAGCCAATCCGAATTGATCCTGTAACAGGTCTGCTACAGAACGAATACGTTTATTTTTCAAGTGATTCATATCGTCAAGTGTACCCATTCCAAATTTCATTCCGATCAAATGATCCGCAGCAGCCAATACATCTCGTGGTAACAAAAATGTATTGTTCTGAGGTATATCAAGATTCAGTCTCCGGTTCATATTTCGTCGACCAATCCTTCCTAATTCACATCTTTGTTGAAAAAATTTCTTTTGTAATTCCTTACATAAGGAATCAGAAAATACCGGATCCCCACCTACACAAGCAAATTGTTGATAAAACTCCAAAATAGCATTTTCTTTTGACCCAATCTTTTTTTTCTCCTTATCATTCGGAAAAGACAAGAAAATTTCAGGATAACAAACATTATCTAGAATTTTTCTTAGATTCGAACCCATAGCTGATGATAGAACTAGAATAGAGATTTTTTGTTTCCTACTCACGCGGGCCCATATCCTTGCTTTTCTATCAATTTCTAATTCCGATCTTCCCCCCCAATCTGATATTATAGTGCTGGTATAGACAGAAATTCCGTTATTGTCCAATTCTGAACGGTAGTAAATACCGGGACTTTGCAATATTTGATTGATCACAATTCTGTATATTCCATTTACTATAAAGGTTCCTAGGGAATTCATTAGAGGAATATTTCCAATAAAAACGGTTTGCTCTTGCATATCTCTACCGGTTTTCCAAATTAGTCCCGCGGGTACATATAATTCAGAAGAATATGTGAGTGATTCATACACAGCATCTCTTTCTTTTATCAAGGGTTCTACCAATTTATATGTTTCCACAAATAATTTAAATTCAATTTCTTGATCTTCAATTTTTGGAAATTTATGAAATTCTTCCGTCAAGCCCTGATTAATGAATCTATAAAATCCCTCAAATTGAATCTGACTAAATGCAGGTATTGTGTACATTCCCTCATTTCCATTCCGGAGCATCTTAATCTTAAGTTTCCTGTTTATCGAAAAAATCCCATTATTGACTCACTATTCATCGAACTATACGGATCGATCTAGCAATGATGGAATGTATATTCTGTTTACTGAATCACATGAAATTTCAGCCAACTCCATATATGTAATGTATTTTATACGTATGAACGGAAACGAGACGGAGGAATGAAGAGCATTTTCGACGCAAGTTCGAATTTGCGACAAGTACAAATGAAAATGAATTGATAAAACATTCCTGGAAAAAAATTCTATCACTTCCACTTATGGAGTCTTGTATAGACTATAAAAATTGATCCAATTTCTACCTATTATTATGATATTACGATCAGATTGGGTACCAAAAAAATAAATGGATTCAGGATGAAATCTGCTCTTTATGAATGAGATAAAGACAGAATAATCAGGAGCAGTATAGAATTTCCTTTTTTTAGCACACTTTAATGTTCAAAAAAGAATTCGCGGATTTTTTTTAGTAGTAGAATTTATAGATAGAATACGATTGAATTGCGTAATAGTAATAGGAGTAGTATTTATTAAGTACATGCCGATATACCTACCCGCATATCGCATCTTTTATCGTAATTTTACTTGTGGCAACAGAAGTCAGGTCGCACTATATCATAATTCCCATTTTCTATTCAAAATATTCAATGAAAAATTTAAGCACGATAATTCTCTATAGGGATATGTACATAAGAGAAAGACCCAATTCGGTATCTGTGTAACAATTTCTGTTCTGGGGTTTACATATACACATATATTTTGTTATAATTGAAATTGAAAAGGATTGATTATTGAAAATAATTGATACTGATTAGTCGTAAATCAATTTGATTTTGTTATACCATTAAAAAAACACAATTTGAGATACAAATTTAAGAACCGTTCACTAATTCTAAAGTAAAAATAGTTAATGGTTCCAATTTGCCCTGAATTTTTGGTCTGTGACCGGAAATCTATTTTTTCTCTTTTCAATAGAAGGGGAAGGGAAGTTTTTAAGCAGTGTGTCTTTTGAGATACAATCAATCGAAGAGAATAATCTAAACTAGATCCAATAAAAAATAGGGATTAATTTTTGAAAAGGGATAAGTACAATGGGATTCAAGATCAAAAAAAATTAGTAATAGAATATGGATGGATAAAAATATTATCCATTTTTTTTGGATCGGATTTGGCGGCATGGCCAAGTGGTAAGGCGGGGGACTGCAAATCCTTTATCCCCAGTTCAAATCCGGGTGTCGCCTGATCAACAAAAGACTTGAAATTTCTTATTCTGCTGATCTAACTCGACAAATTCTTTGCCCGTGTAGGGAATTACAAAAAAAAGAATGTATGTAATAATGGTGGTGGTGTCTTACCATTCCATTCTTTCACAGAAAGAAAGACGTAAGCCTTAGATCAAATAAAATAGAGATATCTGATAGATGGTTATCTATCTTGATGGTATATTTTGACGTCTTTTGCTTATGAAAGAAAGGTAACAAACAATAGGTCTTACTATTTCTACATGTTCCATTAGGAGCATTCCTTTGCTATTTCCAAATAAAAGGTGTGTGTATCATATTTGTGCTTAATGCTTCCCGATTCTACCAGAAATTTTATAATATAGGAACTTGTTACGAGTAGATTCATTGGATTAGTTCATCAATAGCCTTAAGTCAGAATCTTATTTTCTTTTGACTCTGCACCATTGATTCCACTATGATTATTGATCAATAATCAATAATGAAATAATTCCTTCATAGAGATAGGAGACATAATTCACATGGATATAGTAAGTCTCACCTGGGCTGCTTTAATGGTCGTCTTTACATTTTCCCTCTCACTCGTAGTATGGGGAAGAAGTGGACTCTAGGGGTACTACTAATTGAATAATCGATTGAGTGATCGAATTGTATCAATCGTTTAATTGATCGTTTTGCGAAACTAAAAAAAAAAAGATTCGTTTTCTTTTATTTTTATTTTATATAGTTAATATATGCCCATACCCATACTATTTTTCCTCCATTGATTTTTCGATGGATCTCGGGACTTATACTTATATATTTATTATATATAAATAAATAATTATATATAAATAAATATATATTATATATAAATCTATATATTAATATAAATTTATATATTAAGTTATAAGAAGCCTAGGAATTAAAAGAGTTGGCCTTGGATTATTTTGGAAACCCATACAAGTAGATGTAGCGAAAAAAAAAAAGAAATAGAATTAGACTGCTATTTCGATGTATATGTATTAGATGTACATCTAATACATGTACATATTGTAAATTGATCTATATCTATATAAAACCATATCTGTATACAACTTTATATGATAAAATTTATATGATCATACTATTTAATGATCATACTATTTATATGATAATAAAATTTATATGATAAAAATATACAATACTATCTAGTGCGGTAGAAAGAACTATATATAATATAGTTCTTTCTACCACACTATCTCAGATACTTATGATTCCAGCCAAATCATTTCATTTAAAACTTGGAGTTTTAATCCCTTTCTTTTATTTCTTCAATCATTGATAAGAACTAATAATCCAACCAAGTTTCAGTTAAATTAATCATTTTGACTGACTGTTTTTACGTAGATGATAAGTAAAAAAGCAGTAGGAACTAGAATGAACAGTGCAGTAGCAATAAATGCGAGAATATTTACTTCCATAATCTCATTGTTTTTTTTACTTCGCAATAACTCGGGATCTAATCCCATAGAGATAAGAAATTTTACTCCTGTCAATTCAACGGGATGAATTGAATTCTGATGATACTGAATCGGATCAATATTATGAATAACAATATCTGATCTATCAAATCGATTCATCGTCGAGAATTGAATAGTATAACATAAGAAAATCTTTTATTTTATCCATACTAAATCCGAAATGGGATTCTTTATTGGATCAGGAATTCCATTGAATTTTTCATCCTTTTTTCCACTTTTTTTCTTTTCCATAACCTAATGTCTTTGTCTTCCTTATACAACTCTCTTTCCTTATACTTATACATACAATTATGAGATATTATATGACCGGTATTCTATGGGTCACACAGATCCAAACAGTAGAAGTGAGATGGAAAAAAGGACGGGTGTTAAGTGGAAAAGATCTAATATTCCAACAAATTTACTAAAAAGGGGCGTTGCTTGGTCTTTTATTTTATTAGTATAGTATCTCTTCTTCTTTCTTGGATTGAGACTAGAACGCATACATCAAAAATTCAGTGTGCAATTTGCATGAGAATAGATAGATTGTTTCCAATTAGTAATTGAGGATACACAAACAAAGTTGAGGTAATTATGTTAAGTTCATTGTGTATCGTACAATAAACGAATACAATTTGTGTATGTACTCCCGGTAAAAATAGGGGAACTCTATTCCATTTCATCGTTCAAGAACAATTGAAAAAGAAAGTCAGACGAGTATGGTATCTATTAAAATACTGAATATAGTAATGCCACCGATTGTACCAACTTACATATGTCTCCCCTTATCAATCGGTATTAGTGAAAGAAATTTAAATTCCCGTACTTGTCTGATAATAAATGCGAAACGAAAAACAAAAGAAATAAGGATCCCCGCTGGGGATTAGATCTTGTTACCTGTCCCCCCTTTCACAGAAAATGGAGAGATGAATTGATAAATTCATCGGATCCTAGTTCGGGACTGACGGGGCTCGAACCCGCAGCTTCCGCCTTGACAGGGCGGTGCTCTGACCGATTGAACTACAATCCCAGCAAGGTGTATGGCATACATATTCTTACTAGTTTTATAAGAACATTCTATTCGTTGTGTTGTAACAGAAACACGAATGATATACTGAATATCCACATGGATATGGAATATAGTGAGAGCGACACGGATTACTAGTAACGAGTGGTTATTTTATTGCCAAAAAAATGGAGAATCAATTTTTCAATGAGAAAAAGAACTATTTTTTTTTATGATACTTAATTAAGATTAACTATCATTAATCTGGATCGTTAGAAAAATCAGAACGAATGAGAAAAACATGGATAGAGAAAAAATTGACTCTTTATCTTCATTTCTACGGATCAGGCATTTCTGTTTCTGGAGGACAAATTGGTTATTTTATATTCATGGAGCAACGAATTATTGGGCCGAGCTGGATTTGAACCAGCGTAGACATATCGTCAACGAATTTACAGTCCGTCCCCATTAACCGCTCGGGCATCGACCCAGGAAGAATTAATTCTAGATTTATTGATAATCTACGATCAACTTCCTCCCTACCCCCAGGGGAAGTCGAATCCCCGCTGCCTCCTTGAAAGAGAGATGTCCTGAACCACTAGACGATAGGGGCATATACACCCGACCGTCATCATACTATGATAATCATCATCATAGTATGATAATACTATGAACAGTTTTTGGAATTGTCAATAGAATCTAATGGTATGACTAGATCCGAAGAGTCTTTCCTACTTTTATGTTATGATTCCATAGAGTTTTTTTATTTGATGGTTCTTGTATGAACCCCTATGCATATATGTAATGTACATATATACATATATGCAGACATATATGCATATGCAGACATATATGCATTAGACTCATAATGGAAAATTCATGAATTGAATAAAAGGGGCCCTTTTAACTCAGCGGTAGAGTAACGCCATGGTAAGGCGTAAGTCATCGGTTCAAATCCGATAAAGGGCTTTTTCCACTAAACTCAAGATTTAGTCTTCGTTTTTCAGCGGAGAACAGAGATATTTTTTTTTCTAAAAAAAGAAAAAGGTAACCACCATTATATTATAATGAGTTCTGATTATTATGAGTTATAGTTAGAAAG
>NC_013991.2:37500-40000 GCF_009389715.1 Phoenix dactylifera
TGTGTCCAGATAGCCCAAAGTCTCGATAGTTAGCTCTAGGTCTTCCAGTCAAAAAACAACGTCGATGAAGACGTATAGGTGCACTATTACGTGGTGGGGATTGCAATTTTCCATGAATTTCCCATTTTTCACTCAACGATGGAACTTCGCTTATTTTTTTTTTTGAAGATCGACGAATCAAATGATATTTCTGTTCCAATTTCTGCCGCTTCTTCTCCCTCTGAATCAAACTTTTTCTTGCCATAATGTTCAGTTCCTATTATTATCAATTATTATTATCAATAATACAGTTCGGATCCTAGATGTAAAAATACAAGAAGGCAAATCCTCCCTCTCCATTGAAACAAATGAGATTGTTGCTGATACAGTACATAAAAAAAACTAAATTAACCAAATTTTCCTGATGTAGAGGCAATCAAGAAAGCTGCATAAGTGAATATATAACCTACGGAAAAGTGGGCTAATCCAACCAATCTTGCTTGCACAATGGAAAGAGCCACTGGCTTATCTCTCCATCGAATTAAATTAGCCAAAGGTGTGCGTTCATGAGCCCATGCTAAAGTTTCAATCAATTCCTGCCAATATCCACGCCAGGAAATTAAGAACATAAATCCAATAGCCCAAACAAGATGTCCAAATAAGAACATCCATGCCCATACCGATAAACTATTCATACCAAAAGGGTTATATCCATTGATAAGTTGTGAAGAGTTTAACCATAGATAATCTCTTAACCATCCCATCAAATAAGTGGAGGATTCATTAAATTGTGAAACGTTACCCTGCCATAATGTGATGTGTTTCCAATGCCAATAAAAAGTAACCCATCCAATGGTATTTAACATCCAGAAAACTGCCAAATAAAATGCGTCCCAAGCAGAAATATCACAAGTACCGCCGCGCCCTGGGCCGTCGCAAGGAAAACTATAACCGAAATCCTTTTTATCTGGCATTAACTTGGAACCACGTGCATCTAAAGCACCTTTTACTAAAATCAACGTAGTTGTATGCAAACCTAGAGCAATAGCATGATGAACCAAGAAATCTCCAGGACCTATTGTTAAGAAGAGTGAATTACTATTCTCATTAACAGCATTCAACCAGCCAGGTAACCATATGCTTTGACCAGCATTGAATGCTGGACCATTCGTTGAAGATAAGAGTACATCGAACCCATATGAAGTCTTACCATGAGCGGATTGTATCCATTGGGCAAATATGGGTTCGATCAAGATTTGTTTTTCCGGAGTACCAAAAGCGAGCATGACGTCGTTATGAACATAAAGGCCCAAGGTATGGAACCCGAGAAAGAGGCTGGCCCAACTTAAATGAGATTTGATAGCTTCTTTATGGTCTAACATTCTTGCCAATACATTATCCTCATTCTGTTCCGGATTGTAATCTCTAATGAAGAATATAGCTCCATGAGCAAAGGCTCCTGTCATGATGAACCCTGCGATGTATTGGTGATGAGTATATAAGGCAGCTTGAGTAGTAAAATCTTGTGCTATGAATGCATAAGCAGGTAAAGAGTACATGTGTTGAGCTACTAAGGAAGTAATAACCCCTAAAGAGGCTAGAGCAAGACCTAATTGAAAATGAATCGAATTATTGATTGTGTCATAAAGACCCTTATGCCCACGTCCTAATCGACCCCCCGGAGGAATATGTGTTTCTAAAAGATCTTTGATACTGTGTCCAATTCCGAAGTTAGTTCTATACATATGCCCAGCAACGAGAAAAATAAATGCAATAGCTAAATGATGATGAGCAATATCGGTCAACCATAAACTTTGTGTTTGTGGATGGAATCCCCCAAGAAGGGTTAGAATGGCAGTTCCGGCTCCTTGGGAAGTACCAAATAAATGACTGCTCGAATCAGGGTTTTGAGCATAAAGATTCCACTGACCCGTAAAAAGTGGTCCCAACCCTTGAGGATACGGTAATACGTCTAAGAAATTATTCCATCTGACGTACTCTCCCCTGGATCCGGGAATAGCGATATGAACTAAATGTCCTGCCCAAGCCAAGGAACTTACTCCGAAAAGTCCTGACAAATGATGATTGAGACGAGATTCGGCATTTTTGAACCACGAAACACTTGGTTTCCATCTGGGTTGTAGATGTAACCAACCCGCTATTAAGGATATAGCAGAAAGAAATAATAGAAAAAGAGCTCCTGTATAAAGATCCTCATTGGTGCGCAATCCGATTGTATACCACCACTGATAAACACCGGAATAAGCGATATTCACTGGGCCGATAGCACCCCCTCGAGTAAAGGCTTCTACAGCTGGTTGACCAAAATGAGGATCCCAAATTGCATGAGCAATAGGTCTTACATGTAAAGGGTCCTGTATCCATGACTCAAAATTTCCTTGCCAAGCTACATGAAACAGATTTCCGGACGTCCACAGAAAGATTATTGCTAACTGCCCAAAATGAGAAGCAAAAATGTTCTGATAAAGACGTTCCTCAGTAATATCATCATGACTCTCGA
>NC_013991.2:45000-85000 GCF_009389715.1 Phoenix dactylifera
TTAGAATTCTTTTCATTACCCTTCGGGGAAAGTGATCCCACAAACAAAGGAATTGTACAATACGAAATAACATAAAACAGACTAATTCTAAAAATGTGGACCTTCCGCTCAAATTGTCCCATTTTGTTTGGACAAGGAGAGATATGAAATATTTGAATCAGATTGGATTTCATTACAATTTCGTAGTATACCAATGAACGGAACTATTACTATTTCATCTAAGATTTCATCTAAGTTGAATAACCAAGGACTTTCTTTTACTACGGATTTTGATAACTCTAGAAGTTTTGATTTGGTTATGATCCAAAGAGGAAAAAGAATAATTATTCCATGATAAAATAGAGTAGAGTAACCATTCGTTTTGTTTACATGACGTGTATACGTCATGCCATACAATGGAAATAAAAATCCATGGGACGATTCATGAATTTGTAATAGATCCATGGGGTAGCTGATGAGAGAAGTTGGTGTTGAGAAATAGGAAATTTTAAAGGAATTATTCCTATGGAACCATTGATCGGTCATACCTGTACTGCAATAATATGAATGACTCGCTATTCACTCGGTTTCTGGTCAATAATAAGATTACGTAGGAGAGATGGCCGAGTGGTTCAAGGCGTAGCATTGGAACTGCTATGTAGGCTTTTGTTTACCGAGGGTTCGAATCCCTCTCTTTCCGTTTCTGTTAATTCACCAACGTGACCGACCACAATGTATCAAATCAAATAACAACTGATACCATTATTCCAGCAATAAGACTTTTATTTGATAGAAATTCTCTATTCCAGAAATTCTCTATTCCTAATTACTGCGGTACGTAAAATACAAATATCGGAAAGAGCAAAAAAGAAAAAAAATCCTACTGCGGATCTATTTGTAATATGTGAATGAGAAAAATGCGGATCAAGGCCCTTAGATCTATTTACTTCGTCGAAAAGAGGGCAAAATTCTCTGAATCTTTCTTTGTTATTTTCGTTAGGTTCAAGTCTGGCGGGAATAATATTCTACGACTAACAACTCATTTATTTTCAAACCGATCCATTTACTATCTATTATTTGATTTACTAATCCTTTATATTGGAACGAGTCAATAGTCAAATGTTTTGGCAATTCCTCAGGGGGGGGTGAAGCAATATAATTTTGAATCAGAGCTTTTGATCTTTGTTTATCCTTCGTAGTAATAATATCTCGGGGTTTGCAACGATAACTTGGTATATCCACTATACGACCATTAACTAAAATATGTCTATGGTTAACTAATTGCCTAGCTCCAGGAATGGTCGAAGCCATACCCAATCGAAAAAGTATGTTATCCAAACGCATCTCAAGTAGTTGTAGTAAAACCTGACCTGTTGACCCTTTGGCTTTTCCAGCGATATGTACATATCTAACTAATTGTCGCTCCGTCAGACCATAATGAAAACGCAATTTCTGTTTTTCTTCTAGACGAATACGATATTGCGATCTTTTCCCAGAACGCAATTGGGTTTTAAGATCACTTCCGGATTTAGGTCTTTTACTAGTTAGTCCTGGTAAAGTCCCCAGACGGCGTATTTTTTTGAAACGAGGTCCTCGATAACGAGACATAAAGACTCCTTTTTTTTATTTTATTGAAATTTCATTTTACAGAATAAATCTTAAATTAAGACTGAACTAAAGGATAAACAAAGCAAAGCTAAATTTACTGAAGTATTGCAAAGTAGAATGAAATGAATTCTATTAATATCCGGATTTTTTGTATATGTATATATAGGAAGTTGAGGCTCCATTTTATGATTTGTTCTGTAGAGATCTAATTGCTCCAATCCATTTTTTATTCATAGTTACAAGTTACCACGACATAATAGATCGGTGATCCAACATTTTGAGAAAAGGAGAGATTATCAATCATGGAAAAATCGATAGAGAAAAAAAAAAGCCGGCTATCGGAATCGAACCGATGACCATCGCATTACAAATGCGATGCTCTAACCTCTGAGCTAAGCGGGCTCACATAACAGAAATAGAAATAGTATAACAAATAGAAATAGTGTATAGGAATTCAGGAAACTGCTGGATCTTAGCTTAGGGCTATTAGCTATTAATTTAATATGAACTATATAGTTCATAGTTCTATTGTTATATCTATATCATTATATCTATATTATTAGTTATAACTAATATAACTAATAATATAGAACTAGATATGACTAAATAGAATTAATAGAATTCTATTTTTCTAATAGATATTTTTCTAATAGAAATATATGACTAATTAGTATGTGACTAATTAGTAGAATTTTAATTCTATCATATTAATTACATTAATTATTATTTATACATTCTATTTTTTTTTATGCATTTTATACATTTTATTTATATATTTATACATTATATTTATATTTTTTATATATTTTTTAATATATATATATATGTTAATGAATATGTATATATATATTAATGATAATTTAAAATTATAAACTATGATTATAAAAAATCTAATTATTTCTTAATATAAAATTAATTTATTTCTTAAAGTAAAGCAGTTATAGCAATAATTATAGCGTATAGCGAGCGGATCGGTCCTAAGAAAAGATAAGATAAGTATAAAGATACAATCCAAATTAGAATGAGACATTCTTCTGGTTTCATTCGGAAAAGGAAGAGATAGGACGAAAAAAAAGAAGAATGAATATCGACCGTTCCAGTATTCCAAATCGCACTGTAAAAAAGAAAGGGAGGGAGAAACATATATATATGGGATATATCTATCCATATTGAATTGCGGATACATCAATGATAGAATCATTTCTGATTGAAACAAGGTTTATCCAATAGAAATAAACTGATAGAGGATCGCCAAAAAAATCAAATAGCATACACTTTTTCGATATGGGAATCATTATATAATGAATTCAACGGTTCCAAAATAAATGAAAGAGATGGGTGGAATTCCAACTGGATCTTGGTCTCAAATCAAAAGGGGATATGGCGAAATTGGTAGACGCTACGGACTTGATTGGATTGAGCCTTGGTATGGAAACCTACTAAGTGGTAACTTCCAAATTCAGAGAAACCCTGGAATTAAAAATGGGCAATCCTGAGCCAAATCTTTATTTTGAGAAAACAAGGGTTTATAAAACTAGAATAAAAAAAGGATAGGTGCAGAGACTCAATGGAAGCTGTTCTAACGAATGGAGTTGACTACGTTGTGTTGGTAGCTGGAATTCCTCTATCGAAATTACAGAAAGGACGGCCCTATATATCTAATACGTACGTATACATACTAACATATCAAACGATTAATCACGACCCGAATCTATCGAATATATATATATGAAAGAAAAAATTCAGAGTTATTGTGAATCCATTCCAATCGAAGTTGAAGGAAGAATCGAATATTCAGTGATCAAATCATTCATTCCAGAGTTTGATAGATCTTTTGAAAAACTGATTAATCGGACGAGAATAAAGAGAGAGTCCCGTTCTACATGTCAATACCGACAACAATGAAATTTATAGTAAGAGGAAAATCCGTCGACTTTAGAAATCGTGAGGGTTCAAGTCCCTCTATCCCCAACAAAAAGTCCATTTTACTTCCTAACTATTTATCTTTTTTTTTTCATCAGTGGTTCAAACAAAATTCACTATCTTTCTTTCTCATTCACTCTACTCTTTCACAAATGGATCCGAAGAGAAATCTTTGGATCTTATCCCAATTTGGATAGATACGATACCCGTACAAATGAACATATATGGGCAAGGAATCTCTATTATTGAATCATTCACAGTCCATATCATTATCCTTACATTTATTAGATAAAATTTTTTAATACTTTACTTTATTTAGATTTAGTCCCTTTAATTGACATGGATACAAATACTCTACTAGGATAGGATGATGCACGGGAAATGGTCGGGATAGCTCAGTTGGTAGAGCAGAGGACTGAAAATCCTCGTGTCACCAGTTCAAATCTGGTTCCTGACACATGAATAATATATCGGATAGATATTCATACAAATTAATCGAGACAGATCAGGATATATATTCGTTAATAGTCAAGAGCATGATACATACTTATTCATCTAGCGTATAGATATATACCTCTATTTTTAGAGATGGGTAAAAAATATATGTATGGTTATGGTAAAGAACTAAAGTGGGATTATGTTCCCTTTTTTGTTTCTTTTTTCTTTCTTGTTTGTTCATATTATGCTTTCTCTCACTCAAAAAAGAGTGTTAAGTTTTCATATATATATCAAAAAAAAAGTTTTTAAAAAACTTAAAAAAAGTATAGGGGGGTTAAAGGATAGGAATAGACAGGATGCATTTCAGACACAGTACAAATAAAATTCAATCCCTTTTTATTTCGGAATTTCGCTTTTTCTTTTATATTTATTCTATTTCTTCACTCTTGCTTACGTTACTTTCCGAGGTCTGTCTAAGTGATATACGCGGTACAAAGTTCATGGTGCAGAACTCTTTTGATTCATCTTTTTGTTTCTGCTCATACAAAATAGATATGATCTTTTCCAAATTCGGGAATAGCAATGAAGCCTTTTTTAGGCCTATCCATAATACGAATTAGAGTCCAGTTACTCTGTTTCATCTAGAACAGAACGTAAAAATATTCCTTGACTTGAATGAAATCTGGAGTTGTGTCGTATAAGTGAACATTAGTTTCCTTATCATTCAATGAGCATCTTGTATTTCATAAAAATTTGGGGTAATATAGTCCTTACGTAAGGGCCAGCCTATCCAACTTTCAGGCATCAAGATACGTTTAAGGCGTGGATGATTATCATAGGAGATTCCCAACATATCATAAGATTCGCGTTCTTGAAAATCAGCACTTTTCCAAATCCAGAAAACGGACGAGATTCTAGGATTATTCTTTGGGACAAATACTTTTATGCATACTTCTTCTGGTTTATCTACACCATATTGTATTCTCGTAAGATGATACACACTAGCTAAAAATCCGCCTGGTGCTACATCATAGGCACACTGGGAGCGTAAATAATTGTAACCATATACATATGAAATGACAGCAATGGAGTACCAATCCTCGGTTTTTATTTGTAAAGTCTCTATTCCTCGGCAATCGAAGCCCAAAGATCTATGAACTAGCTCATGCTTGACTAACCAATCAGATAAACGATCCTGCTGCATCTTCTTGATCTCTCCACCATTTGTATTTGTATGAGTATTTCACATTTACTACATTTACAATGAAATTTTCAAAGATTGACCCGCCGTTTCTTATTCTGCACAAAAAAACCCTGCCTGATTCACTAATTCGTGGGAAGATATTGAACTTTTGGATTTGAAAAATGTTTCAGAAGGCATCTCTGAAGTAGATGGTGATTGATAGAGCAATCCTTGATCGTAATTTCCAGTCTGAGTACTGCGTCGAACATAAAACTTGTGATTGGTAGAAAAACATCGATTTTCCTGTTGAGACACAGTTCTATCTTCAAAGATTTCTCGAGATATCTTCTTACGAAGTTTCATTATAGCATCTATAACTGCTTCTGGTTTAGGTGGACAGCCCGGCAAATAAACATCCACAGGAATTAGCTTATCGACTCCCCGAACAGTACTATAAGAATCAGTACTGAACATCCCTCCTGTAATAGTACAAGCTCCCATAGCAATGACATATTTTGGTTCAGGCATTTGCTCATATAATCTCACTAAAGAAGGAGCCATTTTCATTGTTACTGTGCCGGCTGTTAAAATTAGGTCCGCTTGCCTAGGACTCGATTTTGGTACCAATCCATAACGGTCAAAGTCGAATCGCGAGCCTATTAATGAAGCAAATTCAATGAAACAACAACTGGTACCATATAGAAGCGGCCATAAACTAGAGAGTCTTGACCAATTCGAAAGATCATTCGATGTAGTTGAAATAACTGAATTGGGGGTTGTTTGGTCAAGTAATGGAAACTCAATCAAATTCATAACTGTCTCAATGTAATCTTTTCCTTCCTTTTTATTTTGATTGTCTGAATATTCAGTTAAGACCATTCCAATGCTCCTTTTCGCCATGCATAAACTGAACCAACAATTGGGATAAGCACGAAAATGAAAGCTTCGATAAATACAGATACACCCAATACATCGAAACTCATTGCCCATGGATAAAGAAAGACCGTTTCAACATCAAAAACAACAAAAACTAGAGCAAACATGTAATAGCGGATTCGGAATTGTAACCAAGCATCCCCCATGGGTTCTATACCCGATTCATAACTCGAAAGCTTCTCCGGTCCTTCACTAACCGGTGCTAAAACTCCGGAAATTACAAATGTCAAGATAGGAATAACGCTTGATATTATCAGAAATGCCCAGAAAATATCATATTCGTGAAGCAGAAACATAAATGTACTCCTATTAATTATTATAGTGGAATATAAATATATGTGGAATATGCTGAATTATTCGATTCGAATTGGAATTGTCAATTCATCCAGAACTTATTAGGCGAAACAAGAATTGATTTTGGTCAAATCAAACCGCATAGTTTAGAGTTTGTTTGCTGTGGGGCATGTCTTGTTTAAAGATTCATTTAACGGAATTCCACTTACATTTTTTTTTTATTTCGATTCTATTTCGATATGGTGTAGACATAGGGTTCTCTTACACAAACTAAATTCTATCGCTTTGTCTCGGTTTCTCTATACTTTATCTCTATACTCTATAAAATAAAAATAAAAAAGTAAAAAGTCAAGTAATTAACAAGTCAAATAATTAAATAGTAATTAATTACTAATTACTAAACTAAAATATTAATTAAATATTATACTAGTACATATTCTAATACTAATTGATAATACTACACTACTAAATTAATAATGCGAATTAATCCTATGTTTCATTACATATATATATAATGAGATAATGAAAATAAAAGAAAATAAAAACATATAGAAAATAAAAACGTATAAAAAAAAATTCCAAAACTGAAAAAATTTCAGTAGTCATATGGGGTAAAATATCTAGGGATTTCTAGCATATTCTTTTCGAATTGAAGTATTTTTTTTTTTCATTAATATCTGTGTATAGGATCATTGCTTCTATTGATTTGATACGAATACATTACATAAACATAATCTAAAGCACCGAACCATTATATTTTTTCCCCTTTCCTTATCCTGGATTTCATTTCTATTTTCCTTAATTGATTTGATTCAATCCGTTGAGTTGCGAGTTTACATATAACAACTCATATCTTTCTATACAAAAAAATTCGAAACTTTTTTCTTGTACTATACCGACTGACCCTCTCAGAAATAAAATAAAAAGAATCGAGTTATTTCATTAGAATTAGAATGAAAAAAGAGTCATTCCATTTCAGACCAATCTCGAGTACTAAAGAAAGATCGCGATTTGGAATGAACCAAAATACTTGTTTGTTTTGTTACGGCAATAACACTTAGTAATAGTAAGACCACCCGATGGGTTGGATTTCACTACAAGAAAAAGGTTTGTTTTACAGCAAACCTACATTACACAATGAAACATACCACAGAGTGGTATAATAGACGGAATCCTAAATTATCTAATCTACATAAGAAAAATACTTCTAATAGAAAGAATTAGACATTATCGAATGATTTGACAGACCAAATCCCAAAACCAACTCAACTCATAGAATATAGAAGAAGGAAATTGATACATTTAGGACCAATTCATTATCTCTGCATTATCTCTGAATCAATCAATTGGGGTTGTTGTTCTGCCAAAAAGCGATTAGTCAGGCGACTCCACAAAACAAATACAAGAAAAGAATAGGTCCTAGATCTATGTGACTGTTGAAGTTTTTAGACAGAATCATGTCATGATTCTCACTTCATAAATTGACCGGATTCGATATACCAGCGCAAAAATGTATCACTAACTCTTTAATCATGGACAGGAAAAGAGGAAAAAGGTCATATGTAATCCATCCACGAAGATTAATGAAGGAAGATTAGTATTTTATCCGAGATTTTACAAATACTGATTAGATCTATTGGAATGAATTATTGTTTTTTATTTATTGTTTTTATTTTCCTGTTCCTATGTATTTACATGAACATGTGGTAATACTTTTGGACCAACCAACCGGCCAGTCTATAAACAAGTACTAATGAGGAAATGAAAACTATACTAAACTAAAATAGAATGTATTAGGGCTATACGGACTCGAACCGTAGACCTTCTCGGTAAAACAGATCAAACTGATTATTATCGAAATGATTCGAACTGTTTCAAAGACCCAACATGCATTTTGTTGCATTGGGCTCTTTCATAAACTGATGTAAAGATCAGTTAGTCCACCATATTTTTCTTTACAGGAAAATAATGAGATGGCTCCATGTGCTCTGATTCATCATTTGTATTCTGATCTAGGAGCAATACCAAAGTGTTTCAAAGAAGGGTTACCTTGACTTAGGTCTGCCTTCGGCCTAGATCTAACTAAGTTAGATGGAGTCTCTATCGCTACGCTGCAAGAGTCGAATATGAGACTTCATACACCTTAAAGTTCATAGGACGAAAAAAGGTTATTTTGAGGCCCTTATACTCATTATGCCTAGCATTGAATGGACTGGGTATTTACCTTATCAACTATCAAATCAATGGCGGGTTCTATTTGATTTGGCACCTGAATTCGCACCTGAATCGGACCGCACCCAATATTTGTCAGGCTATTGTTCTCTTGTTCCCTCGAATCTATGGAGTAAGACATCGATTTGTCAATAAGATCAATTATGTTTATTGCATTGCATAATGGGCTCCCTTGAAAAGCATTGGCGCACGTGTAAACGAGGTGCTCTACCTAACTGAGCTATAGCCCTTGTCATAGATATATTAACATATGGATAATTTCTTGTCAAGATGGATATTCCATAATAATTCCACATGATAACTCTCTGATCCGTCTACTGTTAACAGATTGGTATTGCTTAGAAATAATATTCCACTTATAATCCTATAAGTGATGGGTCCTTTTTTGGTTATAAATAACCTACTTAACTCAGTGGTTAGAGTATTGCTTTCATACGGCGGGAGTCATTGGTTCAAATCCAATAGTAGGTAGAACTTATTAGATACCGAAGTCAATTGAGTGATATCTAATAAGTCTTTCTACCCATTTTCTTTTTTTTTCGTTATATCAGATTAGACTTGATTGTGTTCAATTGGCAGAATAAAAATGTGGTGTATAATAATACAGTTCTAAAGAACTTCTTTTGATTATTTTGATGTATTGACTTGACTAGGAGGAAATAGCATTTACAGCCTCTACTCGTGTCCTAGCTCGTCTGAGAGCTAGATTCGCTTCAATTGCTTGTCTCTTACCCTCAGCTCTACTCAAGTTAGCTTCAGCTATTTCAAGAGCTTGCTGAGCTTCTTGCGGATCAATGTCAGTACTCATCTCCGCATCATTTCCTAAAATGGTGATATCATTATTACCTATTCTAGCGAAACCACCCATCAGAGCCACCGTTAACCATTGGTCGTTGAGGCGTATTCTCAAAAGACCTATATCTACAGCCGTGGCAATAGGGGCGTGGTTTGGTAATACGCCAATTTGGCCACTATTAGTAGATAAAATGATTTCTTTCACTTCTGAATCCCAAATAATTCGATTAGGAGTCAGTACACAAAGATTTAAGGTCATTTCTTCAATTTGCTCTCCACTTCTAAGTTCATAGCTTTCGCGGTAGCTTCATCGATGTTACCCACCAAATAAAAGGCCTGCTCGGGAAGACCGTCTAATTCTCCGGAAAGGATCAATTGAAATCCCCTAATTGTTTCTGCAAGACCAACATATTTCCCTGGGGAACCAGTAAATACTTCTGCCACGAAGAAGGGTTGTGATAAGAAACGCTCAATTTTTCGTGCTCTTGCTACAGTTAAACGATCTTCTTCGGATAATTCGTCCAACCCAAGGATAGCTATAATGTCCTGAAGTTCTTTGTAACGTTGTGAAGTTTGCTTAACTCTTTGCGCAGTTTCATAATGTTCCTCACCAACGATTCGAGGTTGTAACATAGTTGACGTTGAATCTAACGGATCCACTGCTGGATAAATACCTTTAGCAGCTAATACTCTTGATAGTACGGTAGTAGCATCTAAATGTGCAAATGTCGTGGCAGGAGCAGGGTCGGTCAAATCGTCCGCAGGTACATAAACCGCTTGGATCGAAGTTATAGATCCCTCTTTGGTAGAGGTAATTCTTTCTTGCAAAGAACCCATTTCTGTACTAAGGGTAGGTTGATAACCCACTGCGGAAGGCATTCTCCCTAATAAGGCGGATACTTCTGATCCTGCTTGGACGAAACGAAAAATATTGTCGATGAATAGAAGCACGTCTTGTTCATTAACATCCCGGAAATATTCCGCCATGGTTAGGGCAGTTAAACCAACTCTCATACGAGCTCCCGGCGGTTCATTCATTTGACCATAGACTAGAGCTACTTTTGATTCCGCAATATTTTTTTCATTAATCACTCCGGATTCTTTCATTTCCATGTAAAGATCATTTCCTTCACGAGTACGTTCGCCTACTCCGCCAAATACGGATACGCCTCCATGAGCTTTGGCAATGTTATTGATCAATTCCATGATGAGTACTGTTTTACCCACTCCAGCTCCCCCAAATAGTCCGATTTTTCCTCCACGGCGATAAGGAGCTAAAAGATCCACCACTTTAATCCCTGTTTCAAAGATTGATAATTTCGTATCTAACTGTATAAAGGCAGGCGCAGATCTATGAATAGGAGATGTTGTACGAGTATCTACAGGACCTAAATTATCAACAGGTTCCCCAAGAACGTTGAAAATTCGTCCGAGAGTAGCTCCGCCGACTGGAACACTTAGAGGAGCTCCCGTGTCAATCACTTCCATTCCTCTCATCAGCCCATCTGTAGCACTCATAGCTACGGCTCTAACTCGATTATTTCCTAATAATTGTTGTACCTCACAAGTCACATTAATTTGCTGACCGACAGTATCTCGACTCTTAACTACCAAAGCGTTATAAATATTAGGCATCTTGCCCGGGGGAAAAACGACATCCAGTACTGGGCCAATAATTTGAGCGATACGCCCTAGGTTTTTTTCTTCAAGTGTGGAAACCACAGGACTAGAAGGGGTAGGATTGATTCTCATAATTATAATAAAGTGAAATATGTCGAAATTTTTTTTGGAATAGTGCCATGTCAAATCAAAAATAAATGTCCGATAGCAAGTTGATCGGTTAATTCAATAAGAAAAAAAATGGGAGTTAGTACTCGATTTAGTTGGTACCACCCAACCGAATCTGATTCAATCGTTTACTCATTCAATGAGTCAATTTTCAAGTTCAGCCAATTCTTTTTTCAAAATGTCAAGTAGATGAAATCGTGAGTAAGTGTGTTTCATTTCTCTATCATTATAGAAAATACCATCTATATTAGATTATCTATGGAATTCGAACCCGAACTTGATTTATGATTCATTATTTCGATTTCACTGACCATTGTTCTTTATTTTTTTTTGCATATAGATTAGATTTACGCCTATTCTTTATACCCTTTCATGGATGAATTATGCCTATTTTCACATAATAGGATTTACGTATACAACATATATTACTGTCAAGAGGGGATTATCTTAGTATTCAGATATTTAGATTCAAAATAAGAAGGGGATCAATTCAATTATAAACTTGCAAAACAAGGATTGGGTTGCGCCATATATATTAAAGAGTATACAATAATGATGTATTTGGTGAATCAAATACATGGTCTAATAACGAACCGAACCATTTTAACATAACATTTTAATTAGTTGATAATATTAGTTGAATATTTTTTGAAAGATTTTCTTTTTGTCAAAGGTTTCATTCACGCCTAATCCATATCGAGTAGACCTTGTCGTTGTGAGAATTCTTAATTCATGAGTTGTAGGGAGGGACTTATGTCACCACAAACAGAGACTAAAGCAAGTGTTGGATTTAAAGCTGGTGTTAAAGATTACAAATTGACTTATTATACTCCTGACTACGAAACCAAAGATACTGATATCTTGGCAGCATTCCGAGTAACTCCTCAACCCGGAGTTCCGCCTGAGGAAGCAGGGGCAGCGGTAGCTGCCGAATCTTCTACTGGTACATGGACAACTGTGTGGACTGATGGACTTACCAGTCTTGATCGTTACAAAGGACGATGCTACCACATCGAAACCGTTGTAGGGGAGGAAAATCAATATATTGCTTATGTAGCTTATCCTTTAGACCTTTTTGAAGAAGGTTCTGTTACTAACATGTTTACTTCCATTGTGGGTAATGTATTTGGTTTCAAAGCCCTACGAGCTCTACGTCTGGAGGATCTGCGAATTCCCACTTCTTATTCCAAAACTTTCCAAGGCCCGCCTCATGGCATCCAAGTTGAAAGAGATAAGTTGAACAAGTATGGTCGGCCTCTATTGGGATGTACTATTAAACCAAAATTGGGATTATCCGCAAAGAACTACGGTAGAGCGGTTTATGAATGTCTACGCGGTGGACTTGATTTTACCAAGGATGATGAAAACGTGAACTCACAACCATTTATGCGTTGGAGAGACCGTTTCGTATTTTGTGCCGAAGCGCTTTATAAAGCGCAGGCCGAAACGGGTGAAATCAAAGGACATTACTTGAATGCTACTGCAGGTACATGTGAAGAAATGATGAAAAGGGCCATGTGTGCCAGAGAATTGGGAGTTCCTATCGTAATGCATGACTACTTAACTGGAGGATTCACTGCAAATACTAGCTTGGCTCATTATTGCCGCGATAACGGCCTACTTCTTCACATCCATCGCGCAATGCATGCAGTTATTGATAGACAGAAAAATCATGGTATGCATTTTCGTGTACTAGCTAAAGCATTACGTATGTCTGGTGGAGATCATATTCACGCGGGTACAGTAGTGGGTAAACTGGAAGGGGAACGTGAGATGACTTTGGGTTTTGTTGATTTATTACGTGATGATTTTATTGAAAAAGACCGAAGTCGCGGTATCTTTTTTACTCAAGATTGGGTCTCTATGCCAGGTGTTTTGCCCGTGGCTTCAGGGGGTATTCATGTTTGGCATATGCCTGCCCTGACCGAAATCTTTGGGGATGATTCCGTACTACAGTTTGGCGGAGGAACTTTAGGACACCCTTGGGGAAATGCACCCGGTGCAGTAGCTAATCGGGTGGCTTTAGAAGCGTGTGTACAAGCTCGTAATGAGGGACGTGATCTTGCTCGTGAAGGTAATGAAATTATCCGTGAAGCTAGCAAATGGAGCCCTGAACTAGCTGCCGCTTGTGAAGTATGGAAGGCGATCAAATTCGAATTCGAACCAGTGGATAAGCTGGATAAATAGATAAAATAAGCGTGCATAATTCAGTAATTCCTGTTTGTTCTTCTAATTGATTGCAATTAAACTCGGCCCAATCTTTTCCTAAAAAAAAAGGATTGAGCCGAACCGAATAAAATAAAGAATGAGCATCCTATACTATGTATTTGCATATATCTCTCATATGTACAGACCTTACTTATTTACTTACCTATTTTCCTATACATAAGATCTAAATACAGGATAAGATCGAAGACTAAACAACTCAATACTTCTATAACTCAATACTTATATTGTTTATTGTTGAATCCATAATTAATCCTATGGATCTTGGGATTGTTGGATCATTTTATATACCGTAGTTTCAGGCTATAGATCAAGCCAAAGGAAGGGCTCTTTCTACCCATCCTGTATATTGTCTTTTCTTTCCATGTCGGAATAGAAACTTATTATTTGATTATACGATACAAGATTATACGAGAACGAATTCTTTATTTATAGAAAGAAACAACTATTTTTCTTTTCGATGAGAATTTGTAGTACATGACATGAGAGAAACCCGTCTTTATATTTTTTAATTGAGAAAAAGATTCTATCAATATATTGAAGTGATACTTTGGACCCCCCCCCCCCCAAAAAAAAAAAATCATTTCTTTCAATACTCACTTGTTACGTTATTGTCATCTTATTAGTTAACAATCCTAATGATTGGATTCATATGTTTAATTCCTGATAGGAAATAAAATAGTAAAATGATTATTCATGGAATGACTATTCATCTATTGTATTTTCATCAAATAGGGGGCAAGAAGACTCTATGGAAAAATGGTGGTTCAATTCGATGTTGTCTAACGATAAGTTAGAGCATAGGTGTGGACTAAATAAATCAATGGATAGTCTTGATGCTATTGGGCATACCAGTGGAAGTGAAGAACCCATTCTAAATGGTACGGAGAAAAACATTCCTAGTCGGAGTGATAGTGGCAGTTATAGTTTCAGAAATGTTGATTATTTATTTGATATCAGGGATATTTGGAGTTTGATCTCTGATGACACTTTTTTAGTTAGGGATAGTAATGGTGACAGTTTTTCCGTATGTTTTGATATTGAAAATCAGATTTTTGAGATTGACAATGATAGTTCTTTTCTGAGTGAACTAGAAAGTTTTTTTTCTAGTTATTTAAATAGTGGGTCTAAGAGAAACAATCACTACTATTATCATTACATATATGATACTCAATCTAGTTGGAATAATCACATTAATAGTTGCATTGATAATTATCTTCGTTTTGAAGTCAGTATTAATAGTTCCATTTCGGGCGGTACCGACAATTACAGTGACAGTTACATTTATAGTTTCATTTGTACTGAAAATGTAACTGGTAGTGAAAGTGGGAGTTCTGGTATAAGAACTAGTAAAAATGGCAGTGATTTCAATATAAGAAGAAGATCTAATGATTTCGGTAGAAATAAAAAATACAGACATTTATGGGTTCAATGCGAAAATTGTTATGGATTAAATTATAAAAAATTTTTTAGGTCAAAAATGAATATTTGTGAACAGTGTGGATATCATTTGAAAATGAGCAGTTCAGATAGAATCGAACTTTCGATTGATCCGGGGACTTGGGATCCTATGGATGAAGATATGGTCTCTATGGACCCCATTGAATTTCATTCAGAGGGGGAACCCTATAGAGATCGTATCGATTCTTATCAAAGAAAGATAGGTTTAACTGAAGCTGTTCAAACAGGCATAGGTCAACTAAATGGTATTCCCATAGCAATTGGGGTTATGGATTTTAAGTTCATGGGAGGTAGTATGGGATCCGTAGTAGGCGAGAAAATCACCCGTTTGATCGAGTATGCTACTAATCGATCTTTACCTGTCATTATTGTGTGTGCTTCTGGAGGAGCGCGCATGCAAGAAGGAAGTTTGAGTTTGATGCAAATGGCTAAAATATCTTCCGCTTCATATAATTATCAATCAAATAAAAATTTATTCTATGTATCAATCCTTACATCTCCTACAACCGGTGGAGTAACAGCCAGTTTTGGTATGTTGGGAGATGTCATTGTTGCTGAACCTAATGCCTACATTGCATTTGCGGGTAAAAGAGTAATTGAACAAACATTGAAAAAGACAGTACCCGATGGTTCACAAGCGTCTGAGTATTTATTCCATAAAGGCTTATTTGACCCAATTGTACCACGTAATCCTTTAAAAGGTGTTCTGAGTGAGTTATTTCAGCTCCACGGTTTCTTTCCCTTGAATCAAAATTCAAAAAATTAATAAAGTATAGCACTAAATTCAGTTATTTGTAGCGAACAAGTATTTAGTTCATCGTAATCAAAAAAAAAACTAAAAAGAATGGTGTTTTCTTTGATGACATAAGTTCTACTTGTAATAAGAATTAGAAGTTTCGGGTAATTACTTTTTATTTTTTCCTCCAGATCTATTTTTTTATCCTACCTCTATTCATGATTAGTAATCACAAACCTTCTATCAACAGGATAAAAAAGTGAATTTTTCCCTCCGAAGAATTAGAATTAGGGAAAATAAAAAAAAAATTCTCTGGCCTTCTTACGTATTAATATAGACAATAAAAAAAAATATCGAAATCAAAATAAAAAGAAATAAATATAAAATAGAGAATAGAAGTTATTTCTATATCTATCGATAACCCCCATTTTTTTATTTTACTATGAATCCCCGTTTGTTGGATGGATCGAATTAGTTAGAGTCGCAAACTCCTAATAAAATCTTTTATTTTCATAATAAACTCCTTATTAGATTAGAAAGATAGAAAGAAATAAGGATGGGAGAAGAATATTAAAATATATTAATAAAGCGAATTATCATACATATTCGTGTAGAAAGATGAATAGGTACACTTATTTTATTTAGTTCCACATTCCTTGCACTTATTAATTACTTATTAACTACTTATAAATATTAATTTCTAAATATTAATAAATAATTATAATAATATATATATATATAATAAATAATATAATATAAATATAAATATAATTATTAAATAATATATTTATAAATAATATTATAAATATAATACAGTTTATGATATATACTTAGGATAGATATACTTATCATATCATAAGATATCTTTCTCTTTCTAATAGATAGAAATATTAAATCGAGGCACCCATTCTATGACAGATCTCAACTTACCCTCTATTTTTGTGCCTTTAGTGGGCCTAGTATTTCCGGCAATTGCAATGGCTTCTTTATCTCTTTATGTCCAAAAAAATAAGATTGTCTAGATCCGATGGGACCAAATCTCATCAATTTATTTCAACACTGGATCATAATACAGATATTTATTTAGTGTAATATGGTACGATATGTGACTCTTTACGAACACAAATGAAAGAGCTGTTATGCATGCGGATACATGATATCCGCATAAATGCATGTATATGCAGGTATAGCTGGTTAAATTAAAAACGGATCGGCGAATATTTTATTTAAATGGAAAGTCAATGTATCTAACAAATTACTTCTAACGGTTTACATCAGAATAGTGCTAGTTAATGAAAGTTACTTCGGGATCAAGAAAGTAAAATTCATTTTGGTTATTCTCTCAATTCCAATCGAATGCAACTGGATCTAGTAGAGTATGAATTGGCGATCAGAACATATATGGATAGAACCTATAATGGGGTCTCGAAAAACAAGTAATTTTTTCTGGGCCTGTATCCTTTTTTTAGGTTCACTAGGATTCTTAGTGGTTGGAACTTCCAGTTATCTTGGTAGGAATCTGATATCCGTATTTCCATCTCAGCAAATTATTTTTTTTCCACAAGGGATCGTGATGTCTTTCTATGGGATCGCAGGTCTATTCATTAGCTCCTATTTGTGGTGCACAATTTCATGGAATGTAGGTAGTGGTTATGACCGATTCGATAGAAAGGAAGGAATAGTGTGTATTTTTCGTTGGGGATTTCCTGGAATAAATCGTCGCATCTTCCTTCGCTTATTTATGAGAGATATCCAATCCATCAGAATGGAGGTTAAAGAGGGTCTTTATCCTCGTCGTGTCCTTTATATGGAAATTAGAGGCCAAGGAGCCATTCCCTTGACTCGTACTGATGAGTATTTTACTCCACGAGAAATTGAACAAAAAGCTGCCGAATTGGCCTATTTCTTGCGCGTACCAATTGAAGTATTTTGAAATGAACTGAAGAAAAAATTGAAAAAAAACTTGCTAATTTCCTTTTTAATACAACCGTCGACTCTATCTGATATTTCTCTGAAGTACGAGTTCTATAAAAAGGTATTGAACCCATGGATCTATTTCCTATTTTTGTCTAATAATTTAGATCTCGGATCTATAAGGAAAGGAATATAGAAATAGAATAAGGGTCCTTTTAGGATAAAAATGAAAAAAAAAAGAAAGCCCGGGTCTCCCTCCCATATATTTCATCCATAATATTTTTGCCCTGGTGGGTCTCTCTCTCATTTAATAAATGTCTGGAACCTTGGGTTACTAATTGGTGGAATACCGGGAAATCCGAAACTTTTTTGAATGATATTCAAGAGAAAAATGTTCTAGAAAGATTCATAGAATTGGAAGAACTATTCCTCTTGGATGAAATGATAAAGGAGTACCCGGAGACGCATATACAAAAACTTCGTATAGGAATACACAAGGAAACGATACAATTGGTCAAAACACACAATGAATATCATCTCCATATCATTTTGGATTTCTCGACAAATATAATTTGTTTCGCTATTCTAAGTGGTTATTTTATTCTGGGTAATGAAGAACTTGTCATTCTTAATTCTTGGATTCAGGAATTCCTCTATAACTTAAGTGACACAATAAAAGCTTTTTTGATTCTTTTAGTTACTGATTTATGGATCGGATTTCATTCGACCCATGGTTGGGAACTAATGATTGGTTCGGTCTACAACGATTTTGGATTGGTTCATAACGATCAAATTATATCTAGTCTTGTTTCCACTTTTCCAGTTATTCTAGATACAATTGTGAAATATTGGATCTTCTATTATTTAAATCGTGTATCTCCTTCACTTGTAGTGATTTATCATTCAATGAATGAATGAAGAACTCATTTGATCTCCTGATATTAATCAAATCAGAATCTTTCTTCGTATATAAAGAAAACATTTTCAATCTTACTTAATTCTTTATACTTCTAGTTCTTCAAGGTATTCGTCCTATATTCCAGTACAATTATCCCAGTACAATGACAGACTCGTGTATAGGGAACTATACTAGCTACCTATCTAATTTATTGTAGAAATTCCGGGATCAATGATTGGACATGCAAAATAGAAATACTTTTTCTTGGGTAAAGGAACAGATGACTCAATCGATTTCTATATCGATCATGATATATGTAATAACTCGGGCATCTATTTCAAATGCATATCCCATTTTTGCGCAGCAGGGTTATGAAAACCCACGAGAAGCAACTGGACGAATTGTATGTGCCAATTGCCATTTAGCTAATAAGCCCGTGGATATTGAAGTTCCGCAAGCCGTGCTTCCTGATACTGTATTTGAAGCAGTTGTTCGAATCCCTTATGATATGCAACTGAAACAAGTTCTTGCTAATGGTAAAAAGGGGGCTTTGAATGTAGGGGCTGTTCTTATTTTACCCGAGGGATTCGAATTAGCCCCCCCCGATCGTATTTCTCCCGAGGTGAGAGAAAAGATGGGAAATCTGTCTTTTCAGAGTTATCGTCCCAATAAAAGAAATATTCTTGTGATAGGTCCTGTTCCCGGTCAGAAATATAGTGAAATCGCCTTTCCCATTCTTTCCCCCGACCCTGCTACGAGGAAAGACGTTCACTTCTTAAAATATCCCATATATGTAGGTGGGAACAGAGGAAGGGGTCAGATTTATCCTGATGGGAGCAAGAGTAACAATACAGTCTATAATGCTACATCAGCAGGTATAGTAAGCAAAATAGTACGTAAAGAAAAAGGAGGATATGAAATATCCATAGTTGATGTATCGGATGGACATCAAGTGATTGATATTATACCTCCAGGACCAGAACTTCTTGTTTCAGAGGGTGAATCCATCAAGCTTGATCAACCATTAACAAGCAATCCCAATGTAGGAGGGTTTGGTCAGGGAGATGCAGAAATAGTGCTTCAAGATCCATTACGTGTCCAAGGCCTTTTGTTCTTCTTGGCATCTGTTATTTTGGCACAAGTTTTTTTGGTTCTTAAAAAGAAACAGTTTGAAAAGGTTCAATTGTATGAAATGAATTTCTAGGTCCAGAAATTCCTTAACATTAAGTTGGTAAAAAGCAACAAATTATTGTCGATCGATACTTATGTATGATCAAAAAATTCTGTAAACCTTTTTGTTTATACTGTTTTTGTTTTGTTTGTGGGATGTCTGGAATTCATTACGTGTATCCCATTCCTAGTAATAGACTATAGGCATACAAATATAAAGGAAGAGAATACAAGGGAAGGATGGGAAAAATGAAAGGAACAAATACTTTTAGGAGGGATTACTAGTCTTCCTAATCTTCTATTCGACACAAGAAAAGGGATTTTCCACCCTTTTCTTGTGTCGTCTTGTATCGAAATAATAATGAAATGATTTTTTCTCTTGTTCGTCAAAGATTACTATTCCTTGCTTTCCGGGTCTATTGGAACTCCTTTGTTTAGATTCATAAGAAGTAGTAGACAAACAAAAAGAAAGGGTTAGGGGAGGAGAAATTCATTGAACAAATAGAACTTCTTTAATTATTCAATTAATTTAAACTTCTAATTTAGAAAAATTATTCAAACAAAAAAACTTTTACTGTTCCGGTTGAAAGGCAAATTAGATTTTTACAAATATCCAAATTCTTATTTATTATCTCATCAGAGTTTTCATAGAATAAGGTTCTATTAATTTAGTATAGAAAAAAATTTGCAGGATGTCTCATCCGTAGAAATACATATAAATATTGGATTATCCAGAAAATCGATTGATTCCTTCTTTTTTGTTGCTTTGTAAGAGTTCATATTATGGAGGAACGACAGAGACTATGAATCAATCAATAGATTTAATTCTTCAAATTATTAAGAAACAAAGGATCTGTTTTGTCATTTCTACGAATATAATATTTTAATTATGTTTACTGGATAACTTTCCAATTTGTATGTTAGGGAGTAGATCAAAGTTTCGCTATATGGAGTAAGAACTCAGCGGGACCCTCCTTTGTTTGATTAGAGCAGTAAGGTCCCGCTGAGTTCTTACTTTTTCATGTCTAAAATCCGGTTCATCCAATTACTACAGAGATGAACCCAACCCGGAATATGAACCGTAAAAGAAAATACCTATTAAACCGATCACAAGAATACCGGTTACAGTACCTATCAGCCAAAGAGGAATCCTTCCAGTAGTATCGGCCATTTCCCCCACTTTCCTCCACATTTCATCAAGTGGTCATGCTAGAGACAAAAACAGTCATAGATAATTATGAGGATAGTATCTTTCCGATGGGGATAAGAGAATTCCTACTATTCTCTTTCTTTCTCTCAATTGAAGAAATAATTGGAAAATAAAACAGCAAGTACAAAAATGAGTAATAAACCCCAGTATAGACTGGTACGATTCAATTCAACATTTTGTTCATTCGGGTTTGATTGTGTCATAGCTCTATAATTCGAATTAGGTTTATCGTTGGATGAACTGCATTGCTGATATTGACCCCAAGAAAAAAACGGTAGGTACAGCTAATCCGTGAACAGCCAACCATCGTACTGTAAAAATTGGATAGGTTCGATCTATGGTCATTGGAGGGCCTCCTAAAAGGATCTACTAAATTTATCGAGTTGTTCCAAAGAATCAAAACGGCCGGTTATCAACGGAATACCTTGTCGGCTCTCTGTGAAATACTCGTTTGGCCGAGGACTTCCAAACACGTCGTAAGCTAAACCCGTACTGACGAATAACCAACCCGCAATGAATAGGGAAGGTATAGTAATGCTATGAATGACCCAGTATCGAATACTGGTAATAATATCAGCAAAAGAACGTTCTCCCGTGCTTCCAGACATTCTGAGCTCCACAAATTTTTGTACATTCAAAACAAAAAAGAAATCGATTCCGTGAAAGATGGGATCAGTAAATGGAAAACTACTGATATTTCATCTTTGTGAGATCGTCAATTTTGTACCAAAGGTGTATTTCGAGTATACCGAATCAGTATAGCTATCCTTCCTCTGGCACAGCAACGCAGTTTCGATGGGTACCGAAATACTATATAATTCTTTTCTTCTTTTTTTGTTCCTTGTCTATGCATAACTGTATGTTATTCAATAGATCAATAGAAAATTTCTCAAATTCCTTATAAGGTGTTTCCATTATTGGCTTCGTAATAGAAAGTAAAGATCTTGGAAAAGTGTGAATCAATGGGTTCTAATAATTCATGAAAGATATTATCATATTCACACATTTCAATTATATGCGAAATCTATAAACCCTTTTTTGGTTAAAAGTTTTTTTTGTTCGAATCTTTCATTTCATTTCAAGTAATTGGTTGGTCGTACAATTAATATACTATAATAAATATATTATAATAAATATAGTATAATGAATATACTATAATAAATACAAAATACAAGAATAGATAATATTTAATGAAAGAAAGAGAACATAGTTGGAACAATCAATATTCGTGATGCAACAACGGTTGCATTAGATGCAAAACAAAGGTTCTTTCTTGACCGAACTACAAGTATGGAACTCCATGATATGGAAAGACAGAATATAGAACCTAAAAGGATAATGGAAGTTGTTCGTCTTTGAATCGAGTTGGACCCTCCAAAAAGAATAAAAATGAAAGTAAAGGTTTTATTTTTTTGATAGATTGTTTCGATATATCGTAGGGCACCTTTTTTCTTCTCATTCGAGATATTATGGGCAATTAACCAACCTAATCCAATGAGTTAAAAAAAAAAATAAGTAAAAGGTAATATCAGGTCGTTCGCCCCAAAATGGATTAGATCCTTTTTATTGAAAAAGAAAAGAAATGATCAAAATTGAAATTCTTTTCAAATCCAATTTTTTTATTTTATTCCAAAATTACTTAAATATAATTTAATTTTTGAATGAAGTTACACGACACAGTTCTTATTACTATTACTTTACTCAACTCACGAATTGCACAATGAATCTGTCGATTCGGAATCACAGGCCCGATCGATGTCACAGCTGATGAATCAAGAACTTTCAATTGAACTAAACTAATCCTGTCAATTGGTTTTTTCTTCCCGTCACTCTTGTATCTGGGAAAATTGAAACTTAGGTAAGTGTTTTATCAACATATGTAACAAAAGAACATATCTAATTTAGCTCTTTCATGCCTACTATAACTAGTTATTTCGGTTTTCTACTGGCTGCTTTAACTATAACCCCAGCTCTATTGATTGGTTTGAATAAGATACGACTTATTTGAAATGAATTGAATGAACAATTCATAAAAATGAATATTTCTCTGAGATTCCAGGTCTTCCATGGTTCCTTTCCACATCAATTGCCAATTCTTGGTTATTGAGATTCGCGGATAATTCAGATTAATATTTAGGGATAGATTTTACCCATCTTTTTATCCCCTCAAAAAACCGAAATGATTGAAGTTTTTCTATTTGGAATCGTCTTAGGTCTAATTCCTATTACTTTGGCAGGATTATTCGTAACTGCATATTTACAATACAGACGTGGTGATCAGTTGGACCTTTGATTGAGTAACATTTATTTTTTTTGATTGACCTCCTCCCTGCGGGAGGTCAAATTCAAGTTTCAATTAAACTTTTTTTTGTTAAGTTTTTTTATTGTGATTCGACATAACATAAACGGAATCACGCTCTGCAGGATTTGAACCTACGACATCGGGTTTTGGAGACCCGCGTTCTACCGAACTGAACTAAGAGCGCTTTCTTATTACAGGAGATACGACTGTAGTGTAAAGAAAAGGTTTTTTTACCCCCAAACATATCTTGCATACGTATAGCATGCAAAAATGAAAGATTATGTCCAATTTCAATCGATCTTAATTAATATTAATCCCTCGTTACTGCCCATAAGAGAAGTAATAGGTAGGGATGACAGGATTTGAACCCGTGACATTTTGTACCCAAAACAAACGCGCTACCAAGCTGCGCTACATCCCTTTTTAAAGTTCTTGTACAGTGTCATTGTACAAAATCCCTGTCTTGTTTTCCACATTGTTATTTTCCTCTCTATCTATATACAATTTTCTTGTCATTTCTTCTTTTTGGTTTCATATAATAAAAGAATTTTATACATCTGAAACCTAACGTATAAAAAAAAATAAAAATTTATCTTATCGGCGTATCGTATAAAAAAAAGAATAAAAATTTATCGGAAATTCTCAGGAAGAGGGGGTCCTCTTTTTCTTTTTTAGGGACAGGAAAATCTCATCTATTGGTTCATTGTACATATCTATTTTAGTTAGGAATTCCGCGTAAAGTAAAAAAAAAATACAAATGATCTTGAACTACAACATCTGACCATACATATATGTATTACAATAAAGAAGGAGGATTTTCAATGCGAGATATAAAAACATATCTCTCCGTGGCACCTGTGCTAACTACTCTATGGTTTGGGTCTTTAGCAGGTCTATTGATAGAAATTAATCGTTTATTCCCAGATGCCTTGTCATTCCCCTTTTTTTCATTCTAATTATTAATATGCGAAGAAATGAAGAAAATTAGGGATACAATTCCACGTGACGTGACTAAAATTCTGCCCCTTCCTTTTTTTTTCAGTTCTTTAGGATAGGAGGATAGGAAGGAAAGAAAAAGTGTATTGAACCTCGACAAAAATCTGGTGAATCTAAGATCGAATTTTGGGGAACAGAAACAGAAATGTGTATCCAGATCTAGGGCGGGATCCACGAAATCATAGCATAGAAAGAAGATACTTAAATGAAATATTGGGATTTAAGATAGGAGTAATTGATAGTTAGAAAGAAATTGTATTACTTAATTATTACTTTATTATTAATTATTACTATTACTCTATTAATATTAATTGTAATTATATAATTACAACACATACAACACAACGAAATCTTTAGCTTTAGAAATGAAAATTGAATTTCAAGTTAGTAACTTCTATTGACTTTCTTATTGATTTTTTTGTTCTTTTATTCTTCTTCAGTTCGGGTCGAAAATAGAAGAAGTTAAGTCGATCCAAATCAAAAGGGGGTTCATGGCCAAGGGTAAAGATGTCAGAGTCAGAGTTATTTTGGAATGTACCAGTTGTGTCCGAAATGGTGTCAATAAAGAATCGCCGGGTATTTCTAGATATATTACTCAAAAGAATCGACACAATACGTCCAGTCGATTAGAATTGAGAAAATTTTGTCACTATTGTCACAAGCATACGATTCATGGAGAAATAAAGAAATAGATGGAACGGAACGTGTGCGCGATCTTTCCAAGGAACAGGAAGAGGAAGAACTTAACATATTTAAGTTAACATATTTAACTTAACATAACATATTTAACTTAACATATATAATATAACATATATAATATACATAATATATACAATACAAATTAAACCCGATTTAAATTTCATATATATATACATATGATGTGTATTATATATGATATGTATAATATAAACGATGCGAATCAAAGCCTATTTCGGTCAGATCTGAAATGAATAAAGAAATAGAATTTTAGAGATAAGGAATAAACCATGGATAAATCCAAGCAACCTTTTCGTAAATACAAGCGATCCTTTCGTAGGCGTTTGTCCCCAATTGGATCGGGGGATCGAATCGATTATAGAAACATGAGTTTAATTAGTCGATTTATTAGTGAACAAGGAAAAATTTTATCTAGACGGGTGAATAAATTGACCTTGAAACAACAACGATTAATTACTATTGCTATAAAACAAGCTCGTATTTTATCTTTGCTACCTTTTCTTAATAATGAGAAACAATTTGAGAGAGCCGAGTCGATCCCCAGAACTACTGGTCCTAGAACTAGAAATAAATAAACATACTACTCAATTGACTCAAAACTCCAATCGGAACTCAAGCTCAGATTGATGTTTTGTTCAAAAGGCCTAGAATCCCAATTTATTTCTTGTGTTATAAGAAATAAAAAATGGGGGAAGAAGAAATCTTTTTTTTTATTGAAACATGTTCGTTCATTCCTACTACTTATCTTACTTAATTTTTTTTATTCTATCCTCCCGGAGTTCATTCTCCGGGGAATTCTGTTTCAATTTCAATCATTTCTGTATTATATTTTATAATATCATATCCTTTATTTGATAATCTTATTGGAAATCATGTAAAGACAATTCTTATTTGATATAGATATTTGCGCAAGTATTTTACGATTAAGAAGCAATTGCTTCTTGTACAGATTTGGTATTAATCTACTATAATTATAGAATACCTTATTCTCACGAATTACTGCATTTATTCGAGTGATCCACAAACTACGAAAATCCCTCTTTTGCCTGCCTCTATCTCGATGAGAGGAAACCAAAGCTCTCATTTTCTGTTGAGTAGTCGTTCGAGTAAGTCTTGAATGAGCCCCAATAAAGGTTGATGCAAATAAACGAATTTTTGTTCGACGTTTCCGAGCTGTATATCCTCGTCTAACTCTGGTCATTGAATCAAATTAAACCTTAATGAATAACTAATTGATTTCTCTTCTTTTAGTCATCCTTTACCCCCCGTCAATTAATAACAAAACGGATTATTCCGATATATAAAATATAAATTCCAATGGCTTTTGCTACTATGACTTTCCCCAACCACGATTTTTTATTCCTTCCAGGCATTTCACCTGGAAATAAGAAATTCTAACGATACCAAATAAAAAAAATAGTGGGTTCCATCGTTTCTATGGTTACTTTTTTTTTAAACGGTGAGGTCCTCTCTATACACCGGAGCCTCTTCTTTCATTTTATCAAATGTTATTGTTAACTTGTATAGTTCACACTCTTTGGCTCTACCCATCAATTATACAGTAATAGTTCTTTTCACAATAAGAGTTATCCATACAGTGACGGCATTTAATTATGAAAGTTGGCTAGGTAGCTGACCCTGTTAGTCCGTTCTTTCAAGAATAGGAGTATAACCTTTTTGCTTCTTATAATACCATTTCCTCCGCTTAATGGATAACCATTTGCCCCCAATGGGGAATTGCTTTTCATCTCAAATCTAGGTGATTGGATTTGCACCAATGTAAACCATAAATTCCAAACACAATATAGGTATATGATAGATCTTCTCTATCTATCCTATTCATTGGTACTGGTCATTGATACTGGAAAATTGTCTCATTTGTTTGAACTCATGACCTGAACGAGTCGCACATACACCCTAGTGCATGTTCCTCGACGCTGAGGACATCCTCTAAGAGCGGGGGATTTCGTGACATTTCTTATTGGCTGTCTTGTGTTTCTAATAAGTTGTTTAATAGTTGGCATGTCGTATGTATATATAGAATTCTAGAATGGAATGGGTTGGTTTAGATCGATCTTAACCTGATGATTGATGATCATAAATTTTTTTTTCTATTCAATATCAAATCGCAGAAAATTCGAATTATGGTTTGAAATGGATTTACATGAAATCCCTAGTATTTTCATTTTCGACCGCTACAAGATCAACAATGCCATGAACTTGGGCTTCTGTTGCTGACATAAAAACATCTCTTTCCATGTCTTCGGATACAACCCATAAAGGATTACCCGTTCTTTGTACATAAACCTTTGTGAGGGTTTCGCGAAGTTTCAGTAGTTCTTCCGCTTCCAGGATAAATTCGCCTGCTTGTGCTTCATAAAAAGAACTAGCAGGTTGGTGAATCATAACCCTGATGATATTGATATAACATCATGAACGGTTCTTCTATTTTGCATGATTGGGCTAAAGTAAGGGATAAAAAAAATATAAGAAAAAAAAAATAGAATTGTACAACCGTACAGGCATCTTTTGTGCATACGGCTCTACAATGGAATTTACTTTTTCTTTTTCTTCTATTCTATTGAAGAAAGAAATAGAATCCATCCGATCCAGATCGTTGAATGATCCATTTACCACCCTTCCTTTCGTAGGAGTAAAAAAAATACTATGATGGTTCTGTTGCTTTATATATTTATTTTGTCTGTGATTTAGCAATCCCAAAGTTCCTTTCTGATACGATCAAATAAGGAAAAAAATGATCTTTTTTTTTTCATTTTTGTACTTTTTCTTTCATAACATAAATATCAGAAAGAGAATTCTGGTGTGGAAAAGAATGGTTTGTGACGCTGAAATGTACCCCCGACACATAAGATCAAATCTGAAATGACCTCTGTTTCATACTACTATCTCGACATAAAATCTCATGTTATAAAAAAAACAATAATGGTTTGCTCATATCGAACTCGAAGTGCCATGCTATTATTACTTATTATTCGTATTCAATATGGGAAGGCATAGTCTTCCTTTTTTTTTTCAAATAAAAAAACTCATTGGCGCCAAGCGTGAGGGAATGCTAGACGTTTGGTAATTTCTCCTCCGACCAGAATGAAAGATCCCATTGAAGCGGCTAATCCCATGCATATTGTATGCACATCGGGTGGCACAAATTGCATAGTATCATAAATGGCTATTCCTGGTATTACCCATCCGCCGGGAGAGTTTATAAATAAATAAAGATCCCTAGTATCATCTTCTATACTGAGATATACCATGAGACCAACAAGTTGATTCGAGATCTCGCTATCAACTTCTTGGCCTAAAAAAAGTAATCTTTCTCGATAAAGTCGGTTGATTAGGACAAAATTGGTTCCCTTAGGAACCGTACGTGCACCTTTGGATGCATACGGTTCAAAAAAATTGCGAAAAAAAAAGAATCAATGTGTCGATTCCAGTTCTATTTCTTTTTTTTCTGTAACAGGTTTTTGTTTTTCTAATGAAGGGGGTTTTCTTCTTCTATTTTTCAAAAAACATAAGATGAGTTTTTGTTCCCGTACCTATAAAAAAAAGAAGTTACTGAACTTATTGAACTAACCTCTCATTGATGTATTGTTTCATCGAAATTCAAATCACGATGTCATTTTATTGTTCCTGAATGGGCCCTTTCAATTTTTTTAGGTTCATGTTTGTTCTACTCCGGGAAAAGATCCGCCCGAATTCTATTTGTACATATAGGGCAAATGATCTCAGTACCACTTTTTTTTGTTACGACTTCTTTTTAAATTTGTTTCATTTCATGTCTTCTCCAAACTATTCGATGTATTCATCATACTACTCCATTGGTTGGCAGTTTGAGATCGCTCCTATAGTAAGTATAAGAATCGTTTATGATATAAGTGGTAATCGTACATATATTATCAATTTATTACCAATTTGGTATTTTCTGAACGGAGCCTGGAGACTTTATTTTATCAGTCCAAGTCAACCATAAATTCTTCTAATTGATAATATTGATCCCCAATATAAATTGATCTAATTGTACTTCACGCTCCAAATGATTGATGGTTCACTCAATCTCAATACAATATTTCTTGGGCGAAACAGAGGATATCTCGATCGGGGGAGAGAACGGGTAAATCCCATATGACCCAATATGTCTAACAAGTCGCACTATACGTCAACCCAAACTGCATCTTCCTCTCCAGGACTCCGAAAAGGTACTTTTGGAACACCAATGGGCATTAAATTAAAGAAAAAAAATTAAGTACTATACTTCACTTTAATATGGAAACGTAACAATGGGTTTATTGTCTTCATCCTTTTTTCTGTTTATTCTATTTTCTAGATAGATTGATTGGAAGGTTTATAGAGTAAGATAGAATGAATAAAGAAAAATTTTAACGAACGGAGCAATCGATCGTTCGAATGATAAACAAGTATCTATGCATTCGTTCCCACAAAATGGGACCAATTCTCCCATTGCGTATTGGTACTTATCGGGTATAGAATAGATCTGCTTCTCTTTGTTCTTATGAACAGAATTGTTCCGTTATTTTCAATGGAACAGAATAAATATTAACTCTTTCTCATACAGAATCCACTGAAAAGGTTAGGTACTTAGGTACATAGTATAGTCCTTTCCAATGCGATAAAATAAGGTGACATAGTGTCTATTTATCTTTGATAAAGGGGTATTTCCATGGGTTTGCCTTGGTATCGTGTTCATACTGTCGTATTGAATGATCCCGGTCGATTGCTTTCTGTCCATATAATGCATACAGCTCTAGTTTCTGGTTGGGCCGGTTCGATGGCTCTATACGAATTAGCGGTTTTTGATCCCTCTGACCCTGTTCTTGATCCAATGTGGAGACAAGGTATGTTCGTTATACCCTTCATGACTCGTTTAGGAATAACCAATTCGTGGGGTGGTTGGAGTATTTCAGGAGGAACTATAACGAATCCGGGTATTTGGAGTTATGAAGGTGTCGCAGGGGCACATATTGTGTTTTCTGGCTTGTGCTTCTTGGCAGCTATCTGGCATTGGGTGTATTGGGATCTAGAAATATTCTGTGATGAGCGTACGGGAAAACCTTCTTTGGATTTGCCCAAGATCTTTGGAATTCATTTATTTCTCTCAGGGGTGGCTTGCTTTGGCTTTGGCGCATTTCATGTAACAGGTTTGTATGGTCCTGGAATATGGGTGTCCGATCCTTATGGACTAACTGGAAAAGTACAATCTGTAAATCCAGCGTGGGGCGCAGAAGGTTTTGATCCTTTTGTTCCGGGAGGAATAGCCTCTCATCATATTGCAGCGGGTACATTGGGCATATTAGCAGGTCTATTCCATCTTAGTGTCCGTCCGCCTCAACGTCTATACAAAGGATTACGTATGGGAAATATTGAAACTGTACTTTCTAGTAGTATCGCTGCTGTTTTTTTTGCAGCTTTCGTTGTTGCTGGAACTATGTGGTATGGTTCAGCAACTACCCCAATCGAATTATTTGGTCCCACTCGTTATCAGTGGGATCAGGGATACTTTCAGCAAGAAATATATCGAAGAGTTAGCGCCGGACTAGCCGAAAATCTGAGTTTATCGGAAGCTTGGTCTAAAATTCCCGAAAAATTAGCTTTTTATGATTACATTGGTAATAATCCGGCAAAAGGGGGATTATTCAGAGCAGGCTCAATGGACAACGGGGATGGAATAGCTGTTGGATGGTTAGGACACCCCGTCTTTAGAGATAAAGAAGGGCGCGAGCTTTTTGTACGTCGTATGCCTACTTTTTTTGAAACATTTCCGGTAGTTTTAGTAGATGGAGACGGAATTGTGAGAGCCGATGTTCCTTTTAGAAGGGCAGAATCAAAATATAGTGTTGAACAAGTAGGTGTAACTGTCGAGTTCTATGGTGGCGAACTCAATGGAGTTAGTTATGGTGATCCTGCTACTGTAAAAAAATACGCTAGACGTGCCCAATTAGGTGAAATTTTTGAATTAGATCGGGCTACTTTGAAATCCGATGGTGTTTTTCGTAGCAGTCCAAGGGGTTGGTTCACTTTTGGGCATGCTACGTTTGCTTTGCTCTTCTTTTTTGGACACATTTGGCATGGTGCTAGAACCTTGTTCAGAGATGTTTTTGCTGGTATTGATCCAGATTTGGATGCTCAAGTGGAATTTGGAACATTTCAAAAACTTGGGGATCCAACTACAAGGAGACAAGTAGTCTGATACAACATTGCTCTGGTATCTTTCGCCTCTATTTTTTTTGATTTGACATAAGGTACCGGAGAAATCTTGATTTGAATCACCATTTATTCTTTGACTCTTTACTTTTCTTTATATGGTAAATGATCCCAAATGAATAGGTGTGGAAGCTATAATTGTAAACCACGATCGAATCTATGGAAGCATTGGTTTATACATTCCTTTTAGTCTCGACTTTAGGGATAATTTTTTTCGCTATCTTTTTTCGAGAACCGCCTAAGGTTCCGACTAAAACTAAAAAATGAAATAATTTTTCATTATCTAAATTGAAGTAATGAGCCTCCCAATATGGGAGACTCATTACTTCAACTAGTCCCCGTGTTCTTCGAATGGATCTCTTAGTTGTTGAGAGGGTTGCCCAAAAGCGGTATATAAGGCGTACCCAGTAAAGCTTACAAGTAAACCAGATATGGAGATGGCGACTAGGGTTGCTGTTTCCATTTTTAGATAATTTCAAGATCACAATGGATCTACGATAAGATCGTTTATTTACAACTACAACGGAATGGTATACAAAGTCAACAGATCTCAACCAAGGAATAGTATTTTATGGCTACACAAACCGTTGAGGGTAGTTCTAGATCTGGGCCAAGACGAACTACTGTAGGGAATTTATTGAAACCATTGAATTCGGAATATGGTAAAGTAGCACCGGGCTGGGGGACTACACCACTTATGGGGGTCGCAATGGCTCTATTTGCGATATTCCTATCTATTATTTTGGAAATTTATAATTCTTCCGTTTTACTGGATGGAATTTCAATGAGTTAGGTTCATAAGAACTAGAAAGTCCCAGTTTTTCAATCAAAAAAATTACTTTACTTAAGAAAGACTCGGATTTCTAGACCATTCTGGTAGTTCGACCGTGAGATTTATTTGTTTCGGTATTTCCGGAATATGAGTGTGTGACTTGTTATAATTGATCCTATTGATAATACAGAAAATGGGCCTGTCATCTCTATCAAGATGATTCTAACTCGTCGGATATTTATTCTAGTATCTGGAGCACGGAATATATAGAATAGATCAAGAAAAGAAATATTTGAACTATGATTCATACCTACTATTTACTATTCAGACTTCGCAACCGGACTCAAAAAAAATTCAAATAGGTATTTCCTAAATCAAACGATTTTTCTTCTTTCAGTTTGAACAAAGGACAAATGTTTCTCTAGATTTTGTTGAGTCATTACATCCATTCATTGAATAAGTGATCATCAAACGGTTCTTACTCAGAGAACCTTTGAGTTTAGCTTGAGGCTTTGCTTGATTAAATCATCGTGGTTCTAGTATGAATCTGAGGTTTCAATTGATTCATAGGGTCTCAACAAGGGAATTCCTATCAATAGCAAAACTATTGTTAATCTGCATTACGCACAAAAAAATAACAAATCAAATAACAAATAAAAAAATAGGAAAGAGAAGATTCAAGAGGCCTGTACCGATCAACATAAAGAAAGACGGATGAGCCAACTTGATATTTTTGGCATTATCATCACAAAGAAGAGATTCCGGATTTTGTTACTTCCTATCTTTGGGGCAAATCGAATCAAGTGGCTAAGAAGTTTTGAACTTTCTATTACATATCCGTTGAAATCAGTATTTGTGTGTTTCTGCTTGAGCCGTACGAGATGAAATTCTCATATACGGTTCTCAGAGGGGGAATTCTTTTGGATTACCTATCTCAATAAGGTATATGATTGGTTTGAGGAACGTCTCGAGATTCAGGCGATTGCAGATGATATAACTAGTAAATATGTTCCTCCTCATGTCAACATATTTTATTGTTTAGGGGGGATCACACTTACTTGTTTTTTAGTACAAGTAGCTACAGGTTTTGCTATGACTTTTTACTATCGTCCAACCGTTACAGAAGCTTTTTCCTCTGTTCAATACATAATGACTGAGGCCAATTTTGGTTGGTTAATTCGATCAGTTCATCGATGGTCAGCAAGTATGATGGTTCTAATGATGATCCTGCACGTATTTCGTGTATATCTCACAGGTGGATTTAAAAAACCCCGCGAATTAACTTGGGTTACAGGTGTGGTTTTAGGTGTATTGACTGCATCTTTTGGTGTAACTGGTTATTCCTTACCTCGGGACCAAATTGGTTATTGGGCAGTAAAAATCGTGACAGGTGTACCTGAAGCTATTCCTGTAATAGGATCGCCTTTGGTAGAGTTATTACGTGGAAGTGCTAGTGTGGGCCAATCCACTTTGACTCGTTTTTATAGTTTACACACTTTTGTATTGCCTCTTCTTACTGCCGTATTTATGTTAATGCACTTTCCAATGATACGTAAGCAAGGTATTTCGGGTCCTTTATAGAGAAGACAGATCATAGATATTTGTAATTGATCATATATCATATCGGGAAGGAACAATATTATTTCATTGCTACAAATATGGATTCATTGCTACAAATATGGATTATTGAAAAAATAAGACATGTTATTTGGATACTTCTCTTCAACTCCGAAGTATTGTATTTCTTAATTGATACGAATAGTTGAAGTGGATTTTTCGAAGAGAGGATGGATTATGGGAGTGTGTGACTTGAACTATTAATTGGGCCATGCAGATATATGATTTTATCCGCCACGTTGGAATTCATAACCAAATGTGTCTCCGCATCCAACCACCACGTAAGTCCCCCTATGTAGCGTAGCAGAGGATAGGCAGGTTCGCTTGAGGAGAATCTTTTCTATGATCATACCCGAATCATGTCATGCATGAACAGGCTCCGTAAGATCCCGTAGAATAGAATAAGTGATGTGGCATGATCCAATGTTCTATCTATTCCACTTACTTTATTTTATTTATAGTGTAGAAATGCATTCATTTCCTCTGCATCGATCCCGATCTATGATACTATCGGAGTGAAATAAGGGATCTAAGGAAAAACAGTGGCTAGACTTTATTAGTAACAAGTAAATACTTTGTATGTAAGAAAATCGAGATGTTGTGGGGATAAACACCAATCAAAAGACATGAGACAATCCAAAAAGCACTTGATCATGATCAAATTTGTAAGCCTACTTGGGTATTGAGCATTTACTTGTAAGAACTGAATTCTTTTCAATGAATAGTTGCAACTCCGTAAAATGGAATTTGGTAAATCTTTTCTTACATAGAGTCATTATATATGTGGAGATATGTATGAAATATAGATTTTATATGTATCTAGTTCTGTCATTCCTTTGGTTCTTGCTCGAGCCGGATGATGAAAAATTATCATGTCCGGTTCCTTCGGGGGATGGATCTATAAGAATTCACCTATCCCAATAACAAAGAAACCTGACTTGAATGATCCTGTATTAAGAGCTAAATTGGCTAAAGGAATGGGGCATAATTATTATGGAGAACCCGCATGGCCCAATGATCTTTTATATATTTTTCCAGTAGTAATTCTAGGTACTATCGCATGTAATGTAGGCTTAGCGGTTCTAGAACCGTCAATGATTGGTGAACCGGCGGATCCATTTGCAACTCCTTTGGAAATATTACCCGAATGGTACTTCTTTCCCGTATTTCAAATACTCCGCACAGTGCCCAATAAGTTATTGGGTGTTCTTTTAATGGTTTCAGTACCAACGGGATTATTGACAGTACCTTTTTTGGAGAATGTCAATAAATTCCAAAATCCATTTCGTCGTCCAGTAGCTACAACAGTCTTTTTGATCGGTACCGTAGTAGCTCTTTGGTTAGGTATTGGAGCAACATTACCTATTGATAAATCCCTAACTTTAGGTCTTTTTCAAATTGATTCAACTGTTAAATACGATGATGTAGGTATCTAGGGAAGATTTACTTTGAAGTGATTATTCCCTAGAGACATTAATTTTATTTTATTATGATCCATTCCGGGAAAATACGGATCGTGCCAAAGATTTAAAACTAATTTTATTCTTTTTTTCTTTCTAATTTTTTTTTCTATTATAAAAAGAAGATGAAATAATTACAATGGATTTAAAATTAAAACTTATTCTTAGATAAATCAATTGCGAAATACTTCTGCAGAGTGTCCAATATCTGTTTTACATCTTCTATTCGAAAAAATTCAATTCTCATAAGATCTTCTTGACTGTTATTCAAAAGGTCCGATAATGTATGTATATTGGACCCTTTGAGACAGTTATAGGTCCTGGAAGGCAATTCTGATTGGTCAATAAAAATACATTTCAATGGAATTCCTTTTTTGTTTTTCTTTAGATTAGTTAATCTATCTTGAAAGGTAAAAAGGGGTAGAGGAAACCTGTTTTTATTTTCTTCGAAATTAATGTCCTCTTCCTCCGCATGTAGAAAAGGAATAAATAAATCAATCAAATTACGAGAAGCTTCATAAAGTGCTTCCTTAGGAGTTAAACTTCCATTCGTCCATATTTCTAGAAAAAGTATCTCTTGTTTTTCATTCCCATTCCCATAAGAGTGAATACTATGATTCGCATTTCGAACAGGCATGGATACAGCATCTATAGGATAACTTCCATCTTGAGAGTTATTTGCGGATTTCATACGATATCCGCGATCTCTCTTGATTTGTAATTCAATACACAAATCAATTGGTTCCGTCAGGTTAGCTATATGTTGTGTCGTGTCAACTATTTCCACGTAAGGTGGTGAGATAATATCTTTAGCGGTTACGTATCTAGGCCCCCTGACGCAGATGGATGCGTCTATAACTCCATACAGATTACTTCTCAATATAATTTCTTTCAAATTTAGTAAAATTTCATGTACTGATTCCTCAATACCTACTATCGTAGAATATTCATGTGCTACTTTCTCAGATTTTGCACGTGTGATACATGTTCCTTCTATTTCTCCAAGTAAAGCCCTTCGCATGGCAATACCTATGGTATCGGCTTGACCTTTCATAAGCGGGGACAGAATGAAACGACCATAATAAAGACGCTTACTGTCTACTCTTGATTCAACACATTTCCACCGTAGTGTTCGAGTGGATCCTACTACTTCCTCTCGAACCATACTATAATAAGTATTATTATAATATTTGATCAGATCATTGAATCATTTATTTCTCTTGAAATCCGTTTAATTCTTCTTTCTACACACGTCTTTTCTTAGGAGGTCGACACCCATTATGTGGCATAGGTGTTACATCACGTACTAAACTTAATAGTATACCACTTCTACGAATGGCTCGTAATGCTGCATCTCTTCCGAGACCAGGGCCTTTTATCATAACTTCTGCCCGTTGCATACCCTGATCAACTACTGTACGAATAGCATTTACCGCTGCGGCTTGAGCAGCATAGGGTGTACCTCTTCTTGTGCCTTTGAATCCAGAAGTACCCGCGGAGGCCCAAGAAACCACCCGACCTCGTACATCTGTAACAGTTACAATGGTATTGTTGAAACTCGCTTGAACATGAATAACTCCTTTTGGTATTCTACGTCCATTCTTACGTGAACCAATACGTCCATTCCTACGTGAACCAATTCTTGGTATAGCTTTTGTCATATTTTATCGTCTCATAAATATGAGTCAGAAATATACAGAAAGAAAAGATACGGAGATATCCATTTCATGTTAAAACAGATCTTTTATTCTTACATGGGTCCTCCCCTTTAGAAAAGAAAGTTATTTTTTAGAAAGATTACCCTTGTCTCTGTTTATGTCTCGGATTGGAACAAATCACTATAATTCGTCCGCGCCTACGGATCAGTCGACATTTTTCACAAATTTTACGAACAGAAGTCCTTATTTTCATATTTCTTATTCCTTACCTTAATTCTGAATCTACTCTTTTGAAGAAAATAAGTTTCTTGAATATTTTTTTTTTAACTTCGAATTGTGTCCCCATGAAAGGAATGTTTAAAAAATCACCTAATCATTCGAATCTTTGTTGCGAAGTCTATAAATTATACGTCCTCTGGTTGAATCATAACGACTTACTTCAATTTTTACTCTATCTCCTGGTAGTATCCGTATAAAACTGCGCCGGATCCTCCCTGAAGCATAACCTAGAATTAGATCTTCATTATCTAAACGGACCCGGAACATACCGTTAGGAAGTGATTCAGTAATTAAACCTTCATGAATCAATTTTTGTTCTTTCATTCCAGGTAACCCCCTTGAAGTATCAACTAATGAAGGAAGAGGTATATAACTCACTTTTCCTCTCTATTTCACAAATGGGAAGTTAGAGATAAAATTAGGATACCAGAGGAGGAGGATCACCATATATAACACAAAATTTCTCCTCCAATTCTTTCTAGTCGAGCTTCTCGATCTGTCATTATACCTCGAGAAGTAGAAAGAATTACAATTCCCATTCCACCTAAAATCTTAGGAATTCGTTGATAGTTGGAATAAATTCGTAAACCGGGTCGGCTGATACACTTTAAAACAGTTCTATATATTCCTTTCCTAGTCTTTCTATGTCGCAGGGTTGAAACCAAGAAATATTTGTTATTTTCCTGATGTTTCCGAACATTTTCAATAAAACCTTCTCGTAGAAGTATTTTAACAAAGTTTTCGGTGATATTAGTAGATGCTATTCGAACTGTTCCTTTTTTATTCATGTCAGCATTTCTTATAGAAGTTATTATATCGGCAATAGTGTCCCTACCCATAACGAACTATAATTTTTTGTGCCTCCTAATTTTGATATAATCAACATGTTTCCCTTTTTCTTTGTTTTTTTTTTTTTTGAATTATTAAATTTTAAAAAGTATATGCGTGAGACACAATCTATTAATTTGATCTATTTCAGATAGCCTACTATATCATAGTGTCATCCACTAGTATTTATAATACCTCGGGAGCTAATGAAACTATTTTAGTAAAATTCAACTGTCTCAATTCCCGAGCGATCGCACCAAAAACTCGAGTTCCTTTTGGATTTCCTTCTTGATCAATGACGACCGCTGCATTGTCATCATATCGTATTATCATACCGTTGTCACGTTTGAGTTCTTTACATGTACGTACAATTACAGCTCTAATGACTTCTGATCTTTCTAGAGGCATATTTGGCACTGCTTCTTTGATTACAGCAACAATAACGTCACCAATATGAGCATATCGGTGATTACCAGCTCCTATGATTCGAATACACATCAATTCTCGAGCTCCGCTGTTATCCGCTACATTCAAAAGGGTCTGAGGTTGAATCATATATTTTTTATTTGAATCTGTTATTTCAATGCAAAGGATGAAGGAAAAAAAGAAATATTGTCCGTCCAGAATAAACCTGCGGTTGTTTTTTCATCCTCAATATCCCTTTTGTTTAGTTCTATATCCCTATCGTGAAATAACAAATTGAGTTCGTATAGGCATTTTGCACGCAGCTATTTCAATAGCTGCTCTGGCTATAGTTTCTGATACTCCGCCCATTTCATAAAGTATTCGACCCGGTTTAACAACGGATACCCAATATTCGGGGGATCCCTTTCCCGAACCCATACGTGTTTCTGTAGGTCTTACTGTAATAGGTTTGTCGGGAAATATACGTACCCATATTTTTCCACCACGACGCGCATATCGTGTCATTGCTCTCCGCCCCGCTTCTATCTGTCTAGCTGTGATCCAAGCGGGTTCAAGCGCCTGAAGAGCGTATCCGCCGAAACAAATATGATTGCCTCGATAAGATATTCCCTTCATTCTTCCTCTATGTTGTTTACGAAATCTGGTTCTTTTGGGGTTATAGTTGATGGTTGTTTCTTAATTCCATCTCTATTGCAGAACCGGACATGAGAGTTTCTTCTCATCCAGCTCCTCGCGAATGAAACGATTCAATAATATTACGGATACACATGTATAATTATAATAATAAATAATAATTATCTTTATAATTATAATAAAATAATAAATAATAATAATATATATAAGTAATTATAAGTAATGAATGGCATTTATTGATATTTAATTTGTTACATATTTAATTTGTTACAAAGGAAGATGTATATACAAAATATATAGCTGGACGTGTATATTATTAGATATAGAAAATATAAAAAATGCTTCTTTTTTTAGAATATAACGTAGAATATAATGAATCCTTATTTTTACCTCTATCGAATCGCGCCAAAATTGTAATCCAATAAATAAAGGTTTCGCGGGCGAATATTGACTCTTTCATTCGTAGGGTCAGTCAATTCATGACACCTCTCAGAATAAATCAATTTTTTCTTGGTTCGTTTCGCCATCCCACCCAATGAATTATTAGGATTCGTTTTCAATAGAATCCTATGCAGTCACAGGTTTCATCGTTCCCATAGCTTCTCCATTAATGGTTAGGCCTGAACTCTGCAATGGAGCTTCTGGCAAAATTCGTTCCCGAGTCAATCTTCTCAGTTTTTATTAACCCGAGGCTCTTTATTCTTTATTATTTTTTTCTTTTTTTTATATTATTTTATTTATTTATATTTCATTTATATATTTATATCAGTATTGATTATATCAGTATTAATGCTTTATCACACTGCCTTTTATGAGTTGATTCATAGACCATACATACATATTGGAATCATATATCATTGATATTTTTGTTCTCTCTTTCTATCATCCTTCCATTTATCTACATCCCTTTATTTTTGCTTCACAGCCCATAATAAGATTTCTTTTTTTATGGAAAAAATTTCAGTTGCTACAACTATATGAGCGATCCACCCATATAGTGACTGTTTCTTGGGATCTTGACAATACGAAGCAATAAGTTGGTTATTAATTTATATGGTTACTAAGTTCATAGTAGGGGTTAGTCTATTTTTTTTTTTAATCTCAACCCTAAACTCTAAAGAAAAAACTAACGAGTCACACACTAAGCATAGCAATTATACTAAATGGTCAATCGAATTTTTATTCAACCTTATAGAATTAGAATTGTTCATTTTTGTTTGATTTAACAGAAAAAGAATGAAACAGTTTGTAATTTTTTGTTCTATCACTAGACAGAATGGCAAG
>NC_013991.2:112500-132500 GCF_009389715.1 Phoenix dactylifera
AGCATTCAATGTGTATTCCTGAATAATCTAATTTTTCAATTATTCAACCATTTCATTTTACCAAGTTCAACGTTAGCCAGATTAGTCAACATTTATATGTTTCGATGCAACAACAAGATGTTATTTGTAACAAGTAGTTTTGTTGGTTGGTTAATTGGTCACATTTTATTCATGAAATGGGTTGGATTGGTATTATTCTGGATACGGCAAAATCATTCTATTCGATCTAATAAGTACCTTGTGTCAGAATTGAGAAATTCTATGGCTCGAATCTTTAGTATTCTCTTATTTATCACCTGTGTCTACTATTTAGGCAGAATGCCGTCGCCTATTGTCACTAAGAAACTGAAAGAAACCTCAGAAATGGAAGAAAGGGGAGAAAGTGAGGAAGAAAGCGATGTAGAAACAACTTCCGAAACGAAGGAGACTAAACAGGAACAAGAGGGATCCGCCGAAGAAGACCCTTCCCTTTGTTCGGAAGAACAGGAAGATCCGGAAAAAATAGATGAAACGGAAGAGATCCGAGTGAATGGAAAGGAAAAAACAAAGGGGGAATTCCACTTTCACTTTAAAGAGACATGCTATAAAGATAGCCCAGTTTACGAAGATTCTTATCTTGATAGGTATCAAGATAATTGGGAATTGGGAAGACTTAAAGAAGAGAAAAATGAAAAGACTTATTTCTGGTTTGAAAAACCTCTTGTAACTTTTCTTTTCGATTATAAACGATGGAATTGTCCATTGCGATATATAAAAAATGATCGGTTTGAAAATGCTGTACGAAATGAAATGTCACAATATTTTTTTTATACATGTCCAAGTAATGGGAAAAAAAAAATATCTTTTACATATCCACCTAGTTTATCGACTTTTTCGGAAATGATAGAACGAAAAATGTCTTTGTACACGACAAAAAAATTATCCCATGAAGACCTGTATAATTATTGGGTTTATACCAATGAACAAAAAAAATAATAAAAATATTGATACATAAAAAAAATATAAAAATAAATAAGACGAGATTCGTCCCCCCCCCATATATCTGATACCTTCACCTATAAGGGAACTTGTAAGGCCAACTCCATTTGTAATTCCATCAATTATATGTCTATCAAAAAACTGAGTTAGCTCGGTTAATCTTCTTATACCCATGACTAAAACCCTAGTATAAAAAATATCTATGTAACCACGATTATATGACCAATTGTATATAACACTTTTTATTTGGTCCAAGATAATTCTCTTAGGGCTCCCTTTTACAAATGAATTGATTAAGTCCAAATTCTGGAAAAATGAATAAACAGACCCATATAAAATATATGCTATGAATAATCCGAAAATAGCTATACTTACTGAAAAAATGGAATTTGTAAAAAATTCATACCAATTCACAGAATAATTCGAATTTGGATGTAAAAGATTTGGGGATGGGGTTAACCATTTCGATAATATATCAAAATCCATTACTTCTTGATCAAAAGAAATTCCTATTGATCCAACGAACAAAGTAAATAGTACCAATACAAGCAGAGGAAATAGCATAGTATTGTCTGATTCATGAGGATACGTGGAAGTATATTTATTTCCAAAGTAAGTACTAAAGTATCGTATCTTATCATTATCAATAATTTTATATGTATCTTTTGAAAAAAAGTAAACCTTATTATTCATTGTTGATAAAAGTAAATTTTTATTGAATGTTTTTGGTGCTTCTTTTCCCCATAGAGATATTGAATAGAACAAATTATTTTTAGTGCTACTGTGATTTTGAAAATAAACGCGCAAATACCCATCAAAGGTAAGTAAATATACCCGAAACATATAAAATGCGGTTAATCCTATTGTAAAATAAGGTATTATTGCAAAAATTGGTGAATATAACCAACTATCATTAAGAATTTCATCTTTGGACCAAAAACAAGCAAGAGGTGGAATACCACAAAGAGAAAGTGTACCTAATAAAAAAGTAGTTCTTGTAATTGGAACATATCTTGTTAAACCACCCATAAGAACCATATTCTGACTTTTTTCTGGTGAATATCCAACAATAGGTTCCATTGAATGAATAATAGATCCAGATCCCAAAAACAATAAAGCTTTAGAATAGGCATGAGTGATCAAATGGAATAAAGCCGCTCGATAAGAACCTATACCTAGAGCTAACATAATATAACCTAATTGAGACATTGTAGAATAGGCTAAACTTCTTTTAATGTCTCTTTGAGCAAGAGAAAAAGTAGCTCCTAATAGTACTGTTATTACACCCAGTAAAGAAATGAAATTCATTATATAAGGTATGTCTATGAAAAGAGGAATAAGCCGAGCTACAAGAAAAATTCCTGCTGCTACCATAGTAGCAGCGTGTATAAGGGCCGAGATAGGAGTAGGTCCTTCCATGGCATCAGGTAACCATACGTGGAGGGGGAATTGTGCAGATTTAGCAACTGCACCGACAAATAATAAAGAGGCACACAAAGTAGCAAATAAGGAACTGACCCCATTATTATGGATCAAGTTATTAGCTATTTCGAACAAATCCCGAAATTCCAAACTACCTGTTATCCAATAAAGACCTAAGATTCCTAATAATAAACCAAAATCTCCTACACGATTAGTTACAAAAGCTTTTTGACAAGCACTTGCGGCAATCGGTCGTGTGAACCAAAACCCTATTAATAAATATGAACACATTCCCACTAGTTCCCAAAAAATATGAATTTGTATCAAATTAGAACTAGTAACTAATCCCAACATGGAAGTATTGGAAAAACTCATATAAGCAAAAAATCTCAAATATCCTTGGTCGTGAGACATATAATTGTCACTATAAATAAGAATCATGACTCCAACAGTAGTAATTAGTATTGACATAATAGAAGTAAGTGGATCGATCAAATACCCAAACTCTAAGGAAAAATCAATATCTATGGTCCAAGACCATAGATATTGATAAATAAAACTTCCATTTATTTGTTGAATAGACAGATTGGCCGAAAACCCCATAGCTATACTTAACAGAAAAATACTAGGAAAAACCCATATACGACGAATATTTTTTGTTGCTTTCGGAATAAGTATAAGTCCAAATCCTATTGACATAGTAACTGTAAGTGGAAGAAAAGGTATTATCCATGCATATTGATATGTATGTTCCATAAGAAAACAAACAAATTGAGATTTTTTTTATAATTAATAATTGTTTCCGATTCACCAATTCTTATCTCTTTCGAAAAGAACAATAAACAATAATAATGAAAAAAAAAATAATATATATATATAATAAATTATATATATAATTTATTTCTTATTTTATGTTATTTGTTTTTTTATGTTAAATGTTGAAAGTAAAAAAAAACTATTATTCACAGAATAAAGTATAGATAATGATTAAAAAAAACGATCTATTCCGAACAATACATGTCTTTCACATACAACAATAAATAAAAATGAGTAACCCTTTTTTGAATGGCAGTTCCCAAAAAACGTATTTCTATATCAAAAAAACATATTCGTAGGAATATTTGGAAGAAAAAAGGATATTTAACTGCAGTAAAAGCTTTTTCTTTAGCGAAATCGGTTTCTACCGGACATTCAAAAAGTTTTTTTGTGCGACAAACAAATAATAAAGTCTTGGGATAATTGGAATTGACATAGCCCGAAGAACTGAAAATTTTTTAAGATGAACGATTCACATTAATTAATGTATTGAACTACTCAATATTAGTTAGAACTAGCTGCTGTGGTATGTAGAATAAGAGTTTTCTGTATATTGGGTTCTTATTAAGAATAGTATTTTTTCCCTATCCATTAACTTTTCACAATAGAAAAATAGGATTAAGATTTTCTATTGTGAATAGTACAATTGCCATAGAAATTTAAACTCCTTTATTTTGTTATATGCCTAGCCTAAAACTTAATTGGTTTGGTAAATGTTACCTTATTTATATTATATACATATACACAATGAAGAGTATTAATACTTAATGATACTAAAGTATCGGAATCGTTAGAAAAATTCCAAATGGATTTAGTGATGAAATTGTAATACATATGAGATCTTAGTTATTTTATTTTTTTTTTCATTGAAAAAGAAATCATCAAAAAAAATAGAAAGAAAAAGGACAATTCTTAATTCTATACCTCGACTGAGAGCAAAACTATCGAAATTTCAACTGTATCGGGGGAACTTAGTTTATAGTACGTGAAAGTTGATTGTTAAAACTGAACCTAGGATGATACCAACTAAGGATTATTTTATTGAAGATTCAAATATGAATTTAAACGAGTCTTTTTTCATCGATTCTAATGTTTCCTAAACTATATTGAATCCTTGATTCTTGACGATTCAACATGAAATGAATATTATTATTTCAAGTAAGCCGCCATGGTGAAATCGGTAGACACGCTGCTCTTAGGAAGCAGTGCTAGAGCATCTCGGTTCGAGTCCGAGTGGCGGCATCCTATAAAAGAGACACAATGTATCCTATAATGTATTCAATTTCCGATTTCAATTCTGTAATGGGACACCTTTTTTTATGATATTTGTGACTTTAGAACATATATTAACTAATATCTCTTTTTCGATCATTTCAATTGTGATTACGATTCATTTCATGAACTTATTAGTCTACGAAATCGTAGGATTACGTGATTCATCGGAAAAAGGGATGATAGCCACCTTTTTCTCTATAACAGGATTATTAGTTTCTCGTTGGATTTCCTCGGGACATTTTCCGTTAAGTAATTTATACGAGTCATTAATCTTCCTTTCATGCAGTTTCTTTATTATTCATATAATTTCCAAGAAATTGAACCATAAAAATGATTTAAGCACAATAACTACCCCAAGTACTATTTTTACTCAAGGTTTCGCTACGTCGGGTCTTTCAACTGAAATGCATCAATCCGCAATATTAGTACCTGCTCTACAATCTCAGTGGTTAATGATGCACGTAAGTATGATGTTATTGAGCTATGCAGCTCTTTTATGCGGATCGTTATTATCAATCGCTCTTCTAGTCATTACATTTCGAAACAACATCAATTTTTTTTGTAAAAGCAATAATTTCTTAATTAGATCATTTTTCTTTGGTGAGATTAAATACTTGAATGAAAAAAGAAGAAGCGTTTTTAAAAACACTTCTTTTCTTTCATTTCGAAATTATTACAAATATCAATTGACTCAGCGTTTGGATTATTGGAGTTATCGTATGATTAGTTTAGGGTTTACCTTTTTAACCATAGGCATTCTTTGTGGAGCAGTATGGGCTAATGAAGCATGGGGATCTTATTGGAGTTGGGACCCGAAGGAAACTTGGGCATTTATTACTTGGACCATATTCGCGATTTATTCACATACTAGAACAAATCAAAGTTTACAAGGTACGAATTCGGCACTTATAGCTTCTATAGGGTTTTTTATAATTTGGATATGCTATTTTGGGGTCAATCTATTAGGAATAGGTTTACATAGTTATGGTTCATTCACATTAACATCTAATTGAATAAGCTACATGAAAAATACATAAGAATATCGTCCCATATATAACGAAAGTTTGCTTGTTCGAGTTTTTGTTTTGACAACCAGTCAAAACAAAAACTCGAAATACATCTCATTACAATTCTAATTCACTTTATTTTTTTGCATTGTACAGCGAACGATTAAAAAAAAAATCTTAAAATTAAAGAATTATAAGACTTTTTGTCTCATTAATGAAACACTATCTATAAAAGTAATTAGATAGGATAGTTTGTACCCTGTCAACTGATAACGAGAGAACGAAATCAGGATAAATACCAATTCCTATTACGGGTAGAAAGATACAAATTGAAACAAATAGTTCTCGTGGTCCAGAATCCAAAAAATTAGAGTGTGGAACATTGAATAGCTTGTATCCATAGAACATCTGACGTGACATAGATAATAAATAAATAGGAGTTAATATCACTCCAATTGCCATTACAAAAGTAATTAGTATTTTTGGCATTAAAAGATATTTTGGACTAGTAATTATTCCAAAAAATACTACTGATTCCGCAACAAAACCACTCATTCCTGGCAATGCAAGAGAAGCCATCGAGAAACTACTGAACATGGTAAATATTTTTGGCATTGGGATAGATATCCCTCCCATTTCGTCGAGATAAACAAGACGTATTCTATCACAACTCGTTCCCGCCAAGAAAAAAAGTGCAGCACCAATAAATCCATGAGAGAGTATTTGTAAAATGGCTCCATTGAGTCCCATGTCGGTTATAGAACCAATTCCTATAATTGTAAAACCCATGTGAGATACAGAGGAATAGGCTATTCTCTTTTTAAAATTGCGTTGACCGAGAGAAATTAAAGCTGCATAGATTATTTGCATCGTTCCAACTATTACCAACCAGGGGGAAAATATAGAATGAGCGTGGGGTAATAATTCCATATTGATCCGAATCAATCCATATGCCCCCATTTTTAATAAGATTCCAGCTAGAAGCATACATGTACTGTAATGTGCTTCTCCATGGGTATTTGGTAACCATGTATGCAGGGGTATAATCGGCGATTTGACAGCATAAGCAATAAAGAAACCAAAATATAATATTATTTCCAATGCCACAGGATATGATTGATTAGTTAATCTTTCAAAATCTAATGTTGGTTCATTGGAACCATATAAACCCATACCTAGAACTCCTATTAAGAGAAAAATAGAACCCCCTGCTGTGTACAAAATAAACTTTGTAGCCGAGTAGAGACGTTTTTTTCCTCCCCACATGGATAAAAGTAAGTAAACAGGAATTAATTCTAACTCCCACATGATGAAAAAAAGTAAAAGGTCTCGAGAAGAAAATGATCCTATTTGACCGCTGTACATTGCTAACATCAGGAAATAGAACAATCGCGAATTTCGCGTAACTGGCCAAGCCGCTAAAGTAGCTAAAGTAGTGATAAATCCTGTCAGTAAAATGGGTCCTATGGAAAGTCCATCGATTCCCAGTCTCCAGTGAAAATCAAAAATATCTATCCATTTATAATCTTCCTCCAATTGAATTAATGGATCGTCCAATTGGAAATGATAACAGAATGCATAGGTTGTTAGAAGTAGTTCTAATAAACATATACAAATAGTATACCACCTAAACATCTTATTTCCTCTATGAGGAAAAAAGAAAATTGAGGAACCCGCGAATATCGGCAAAACAACAAGTATTGTTAACCAAGGAAAATAACTCGTGATAAAGACAAGATATGTTTTGACCAGAAAAACCCGTGCTCGAAATAATAAATTTTATCGAGTACGGGCTTTTGTCGGTAAAGAGGAATCAAATGATTCAAGTGGAGTTTTTTGTAACGTATCAATAAGATAGACCCATGCTGCGAGTTGTTTCATGCCATAAATAAACACGGACACTCAAAAAATCTGTTGGGCAGGCGGATTCACATCTCTTACAACCTACACAGTCCTCGGTTCTTGGTGCGGAAGCAATTTGCTTAGCTTTACATCCGTCCCAAGGTATCATTTCCAATACATCTGTTGGGCAGGCTCGTACACATTGAGTACACCCTATACATGTATCATAAATTTTTACTGAATGTGACATTGGATCTATAAATTCCAGTTTTGAGCATAAAAAATTTTCGATCTGGTAAAATAAAATTAGTAGTAAATGAATCATACATTTATATTGTAGACACCAGACGAAGCAGTGGTTTATCAAAATTTTAAGAATCAATATATTTCTAAATCTGTTCATGAGAAAGGTCCAAGAGACTTTGATTTCTCTTTCAACAACCATGATCATGCGAGTTGCACATGTGAATTCAAATTGACCAACAAATTGGTCAATATTTCAATATTAATTCAAAGTATTTATTCAATATGAAAATATTTATTATTCAATAGTAAATTAATTCAATACTAAATATATATATATATTTAGTATATATTTTATATATTTTTTATATATTTATAATAATATTATATATTTATAATAATAATATAATAATAATAATAATAAAAACAAAAATAATAATAAAAATAAATAAGTATATTAATTATTATATAAGGTATTATATAAGATATTATATAATAATATGATAATTATAATAAAATTAATAATAATAATATATTAATTCTAATAAAATTAGATTAGAATAAATTAAAATTTAATATAAAATATCAATTTATAAATAAATTGATATTTTATATATGTATTTAATATATTTTTTTTTTATATTATTAAATATTTAATATAATAGAATATCTAATAGATTAATATTCTATGTGATATTATGTATCTTATGATCATAACTAATTATTCAACAAATTCGATTGATTGATACGAGTTGATTTTCTGTTACGATGGATTGATGAAACAATAGCCAGCCCAATAGCTGCTTCAGCCGCCGCAACAGCTATAACAAAGATTGAGAAAATGTCGCCTTTTAATTGGCGATTATCAAATATATCAGAAAATGTTACGAGATTGATATTAACCGAATTGAGTATAAGCTCAAGACACATAAGTGCTCTAACCATCTTTCGACTTGTGATCAATCCATAGATACCGATAGAGAATAAATAGACACTCAAAAAAAGTACATGCTCGAACATCATTGACTAACTCCTTATCAATCTCGATTCATTTCAATATGAACAACAATTCAACCGATTCGATTGATTAGAATAGAACGATTACAGAATAAAAGAAGGTATTGGCAATAGATAGGTTTAATTAAAAACCTTATAAAAACCTTAAACCTTTCCATTTATTTTATTTATTTAGAATTTATAAATCTTAGAATTTATAAATCTTAGAATTAAATTCTAAGTATTTATTATTGACGAGCCATAGTAATTGCACCTATCAAGGAAACTAAAAGAATTATGGAAATGAGTTCAAACGGAAGATAAAAATCTGTTGATAAATGAATCCCAATTTGTTGAATGTTACTTATTAGGTCCTGTTCTATAATCTGGCTTGATCTTGTAGTCCAAAAAATTCCGTACCATGACGTATCTGGGATAATAGTAATTAGTGAAAAAAGAATACTTGTACAAACCAGTGAAGTAACCCCATCTCCAATGGTCCAAAAATAGGAATCATTGGAATATTCTGAACCATTCATGAACATTACAGCAAATATGATTAAGACATTTATGGCTCCAACATAAATAAGGAGCTGCGCGGCAGCTACAAAATAGGAATTCGATAGAATATAGAATAAGGATATACAAACAAGAACCAATCCCAACGAAAAGGCAGAAAAAATGGGATTGGTAAGTAATACTACTCCCAGACCTCCTAATACAAGAACTAATCCCAAAAATACTACAAGAATATCATGTATTGGTCCAGGTAAATCCATTATTAAAATGATAAATTAATAAATAAGTCGAAATATTTCATGACCTTACTGAATGGTCCAGGAAAGGAAAAGGGGTAACCCCTTTTTTTTTCTTGTATATGATACATTCCTAATTGAATTAAAACTTTTTTTTATATGGATTAATGTAGATATAGATAAAATTATCGAGAAAAGAGTAATGGGGATTATATATTTCGAAATCATCACGAAAAATATATTCTCAGTTTAAATCAAAGAATAATTCTCAACAATCAATAATTATTAGTTATTATTTGTAGTTACTGACCAAACAAAATAAAAAGAGCTTGGGTCTTTTATATCAAAACAAAATCTTAGTAATTGGTAATCGTTCTTGAATCAAAGGGTTTATCTTTGTCTATTTTGATTTGAGTCGAATTCATAACTGTTTGAATTGTGTAATCTCCAATTATTGACATTGGTAACCGACCCAAAGCGATTTGATTATAATTCAATTCGTGACGATCAGAAGTAGAAAGTTCATATTCTTCAGTCATTGATAAACAGTTTGTTGGACAATACTCGACACAATTACCACAAAATATACAGACCCCAAAATCAATACTATAATTAAGCAATTGTTTTTTTTTAATATCTCTTTCAAATCTCCAATCAACAACGGGTAGATCTATCGGGCATACACGAACACATACTTCACAAGCAATACATTTATCAAATTCAAAGTGGATTCGACCACGGAAACGTTCTGATGTGATCGATTTTTCATAAGGATATTGAATAGTTATAGGTAAACGATTTGTGTGGGATAAGGTAATTACGAAACTTTGACCAATATACCTTGCAGCTCGTATTGTTTGTTGACTATAATTCATGAACCCGGTCACCATAGAGAACATATTGTAAATATCCAGGAATAAATTTATGTTTCTTTCTCTTGTTTGAAAGAGGTTATGAATCTGGAATATCGTTATCGTATTTTCTTATTTATAGTGAAACAAGTTGGGAAGAAGTTGTCAATAATAGATTACCTAAAGAAATAGGTAAAAGAAATTTCCATCCAAGATTTAATAGTTGGTCCATTCTTATCCTAGGCAAAGTCCATCTTGTTGTGATAGGAATAAACAGAAACAAATAAGCTTTAGCTAATGTAATAAAGATACCAATTGTCATTCCAAAAACTCCGGCCATTTTATTTATTCCGAAAAGTTCAGGAATAGATATGTACGGAATAGAAAAATTCCACCCACCCAAGTAAAGAACTGTTACAAATAATGAAGAAAGTAATAGATTTAGGTAAGAAGCAATATAAAATAAACCAAATTTGATACCTGAATATTCGGTTTGATAACCTGCTACTAATTCCTCCTCTGCTTCCGGTAAATCAAATGGCAATCTCTCACATTCGGCTAGAGAAGAAATTAGAAAAACAATAAACCCTATAGGTTGACGCCACAGATTCCACCCCCAAAAACCATATTTTGACTGTGCTTCAACTATATCAACTGTACTTGAACTATTAGATAATCATAGTCGATAATAACATCACTGTTCCCATCGCTATTACAAAACCGTACATGAAACTTCAGCTTCATACGGCTCCTCTATGGCCACAAATAAATGTAAGGACTGGTTCGGTATTTTCGCCCTCTTTGGAGGATAGATCAAATAAAGATACATCGGAGAGTCCCAAATTAAACCAATGGAATTCTGTCCGCTAGAATAAGAAAAAAAGTGCTTTCGAATTGATCTCATCCTTATAATGATAATTTTTCTTTGTTCGGTAATAACTTAATCTTTCAATAAAATATTCGTTATCAATATATATATATTAGTTCATGAATCATGATAAGAATTCCGTATGTATGAATACGGATATAGGAAAGAAAGAATAAATAAAGATCTTTTTTTATTTTATAAAAATTTTTATTCATTCATTCGATTATTGCATTCCATTTCTTTTGTTCCTGTTCTTCTGTCTCAGAAGAAGGTATTTAGAAAAAAAAAAATAAAGGATTAATTCGTTCTTGATAGTCATTTCTTTAATCAGTGAATAGGAGCATACTCGAGATCGGAATCGTAGGGAGGTACTTCTTGATCATTTCTACCAACTTAAAGCCCTTATTATGATTCGTTTTATGCAGAAATATCTCTTTTTTTGATACCTTACATTATCCCCATTACTAATCCTTTGTGTACCTTGGTGTTCCTAACTGTCCACCGATTTTTGATTGATCCCCGCTATGTTAATACATACAAGACAGTAGCGGAAACTCCATACAGTTGATCTTTTGCACCCGCTTCAAGATATGATGACTAATCAAAGAATCTCAATCTTGGGGTAAACAGTTTATGCTGCTTATGTTTACTTTAACTTCATTCTTGTACATAGGGAATGAGATTTTCTCTTCTTACTGCAAATTTATAAGCAGTTTTGTTTCACTCATATAACTATCGGGTTTAACTCATCGATGAATAAAAAAAAAATATCTATTCAATACATTCAACCTCTTTTCTTTATTTATTTCTAGGAAAGAGGTAAAAGTTCATGTTCCAACGAATCACACGTAGAGATATTGATAACACACATAGAGTTAATGGTATTTCATAACTAATAGATTGAGCAGCAGCTCGTAGACCACCTGAAAAAGAATATTTATTATTCGATCCATATCCTGACACAAGAAGCCCAATAGGGGCAATACTTGAAATGGCGATCCATAAAAAAACACCTATACTGAGATCACCTAAAACAAGGCGGTACCCAAAAGGAATTACTAAATAACTTAGTAGAATTGATATGACCGCTATAGACGGTCCGACACTAAATAAACGAATATCCCCCCTAGATGGGAGTAGGTCCTCCTTAAAAAGTAATTTAGTCCCATCTGCTAGAGCTTGAAGAATTCCCAACGGACCAGCATATTCAGGCCCAATACGTTGTTGTATTGTTGCAGATATTTCTCTTTCTAACCACACAATTACTAGTACCCCTATTATGATTCCAAATATAAGGGTAAAAATGGATACAAACATCCATATGAGTCCATAGATTTCTTTTATGGATTCCAATGTAGAAAAAGAATTGATAGCTTGTACTTCTGTCGTATCAATTATCATTTCAACGATCAACTTCTCCCATAATGATATCTATACTACCTAGTATTGTCATGATATCAGCCAATTTCATTCTTTTAACTAGCTGAGGAAGAATTTGCAAATTGATGAAACCGGGTGGACGAATTTTCCATCTCCAGGGGAAAATGCTATTATCCCCTATCAAATAAATTCCTAATTCTCCTTTTGGGGCTTCTACTCTGACATAAAGTTCTTGTTTCGACAATTCAAAATTGGGTGAAGGTTTTTTACTAATAAATCTATATTCAAAATCATTCCATTCGGAATTTTTTGCTCTATCAAAGCGTCGGACTTCTAAATTCTCATAGGGACCTCCAGGAATTCCTTCTAGAGCCTGTTGAATAATTTTTATAGATTCCCCCATTTCACCTATTCGTACTAAATAACGAGCTAATGAATCTCCTTCTTTTTGCCATTGGACTTCCCAATCGAATTCATTGTAACACTCATAATGATCAACCTTACGAAGATCCCATTGGATTCCAGAAGCTCGTAACATTGGTCCTGATAAACCCCAATTTATTGCTTCCTCTCCACCAATAATGCCCACTCTTTCAACTCGTTCCAAAAAAATGGGATTCCGTGTAATAAGTTTTTGATATTCAACAACTCCAGTTAAAGAATAATCGCAGAAATCCAAACATTTATCTATCCAGCCATGAGGTAGATCAGCAGCTACTCCTCCGATGCGGAAATAATTATGCATCATTCGCATACCTGTGGCGGCTTCGAATAAATCATATAACAATTCTCTCTCTCTGAAAATATAGAAAAAAGGAGTCTGTGCACCGATATCCGCCATAAAAGGGCCAAGCCATAACAAATGAGAAGCTATACGGCTCAGCTCCAGCATAATTACTCTGATATAACTGGCTCTCTGAGGTACTTGAACATTTTCCAATTGTTCTGGTGCATTTACCGTTATTGCCTCTGTGAACATAGTAGCTAAATAATCCCAACGTGTTACATAAGGAAGATATTGTATAATTGTTCGGTTTTCTGCTATTTTTTCCATCCCTCTGTGTAAATATCCCAATATGGGTTCACAATCAATAACATCTTCACCATCGAGAGTAACGATCAGTCGAAGAACACCATGCATTGATGGGTGGTGAGGACCCATATTTACTATCATGAGATCTTTTCTTGTAGCCGGTATAGTCATATTTTTTCTTCCTTAATTCATTATTCCACGAATTCCTCAAAACGAGGTTCATCAAAATGAAAAATCTAATAAAATAACTAAAAAAAAAAAAATTCAAACGATTAAATTAACGAGTTTTTGGCTCCCGAATATCCAACTGATCCATTAATTTCTTATAACGGACTCTATTTTTCTTTGACAAATAAGCCAGGAGCCGTTGACGTTTTCCCAGAATTATTCGTAGACCTCTTTGGGATAAAAAATCTCTTTTGTGCAATTCCAAATGTGAAGTAAGTCTACGTATCTTACTGGTGAAACTTAATACTTGAAATTCAACAGAACCCTTGTTTTCTTCTTTTTCTTCTTGTGAAATAACTGAGATGAATGAATTTTTGATCATAAAAGAATTTTTCTATCTTTTTTCCCATGGATTTATTTTACTTTACCGAATCGATCAGGAAAAATAAAAATAATAATCTTTATGCCAGTTATTTTAATCTAGTACACACAAAAATTTGGATTTTTTCCTATTTTTTTCTTTTCTATCCAAATCAAATTTTCAATTTGATTTGGATAGAAAAGAAAGAGAAAATACATTTCTACATTCATGGAAGAGAATGATTTCTTTGTACCTAAAAAGATTCTGCCGATTTCGTCCTAGATCCAATTGAGTTGATACGCCATTAGATTCGTGTTATGTACCAGAATGTAATATAGCGTATATGTATATCTTTCGGCTTTCATCTACCGAAAAATATCACAGATATATAGGAAATATACTATTAACAAATTATGAATTGTGGATACATATATATCCTTGACATACTGAAACGATTGCCATTATTGGTATTAAACCAATAGCGATTCATACAAGCTAAATCTTCTAATCGGTAATTGGGCCAAAGAAACAATTTGCATTTAATGAATTTATTTGTATCTGTATTAGTATTAAAATGTTTGTCTTCATTCAAAAATTTTCCAGAGTTTCTTATGTTGTTTTCATTGCAAAATACTGGATTTCTATCCACAAAATTCCAATTACGAGAATTAAAACAAATTAGAATTCTCAATTCTCTACGACGTCTAGGAGATAGAATATTTTCAGGAACAAAGAAATCATAATAACTTTTGTCTCCATACACAAGCATATTGCCGTGTCTTGCAACGGATTTATCAAAATTCTTCTTATCAACATATCTTTTTTTTATGCATTTTCTCTTAGTTTGGTACTTAATTTTATCGATCAATGAAATACCTAGGGTTTGATATATAATAAATTTTCCATCCCTTTTTATAGATAAACGAATCGGTTCGATAATCAATACTCCCTTTTTTATCAATTCTGTAAGAGCTAGATCTTTCTGAATTAGCATTACATCCAGATGCATCTCTCCTCTTTGAATCGAGGATATAGCAATTTTCCTTGGATTTATCAGTCTAAGTAGGAGACAATATACCTTGATATTATTGATCATTCTTTGATTCAAGGAGTCATCCCATCTTAATTGAAAAAGGAAATATTTTTTCAGGAAGAAATCTAGTTCTGCTTCCTTCTTTTTCTTGGATTGTTTTTTCTTTTTACCTTTTTTAATGTCTGATCCCGCGTAATTGTCTTCAACATTTTTTTTTTTGTTTTGTTTTCGTAGATCTGATCCAAGATTTTCTTGTCCCTGTTGTTCGTTTTTTTCTTGGTTGGAATTTTCTAATTTAAGATATTCTTTTTGATTAGATGATATCTGAAGATTTTTTTTTTTATTTTGATTTATGTTGATTCTTTTTTTTTGACTAATATTTTCATAGAAATTAAAATTAAAAAGAAGTAATTTGATCGGTATGATCCATGGTTTAATCTTATATGCATCAAAAAGTGGCACAAATTCTGGGAAGAACCGGGGTTCTAGATTTGATATGGTACGATAAACCTTTTCTTGATTCATTCCCATCCAATCAAAAAAGTGTTTTTTTTGATGGGATGGTTTAATTCCTTGATGAATTGTCTTAGAAAAAATATCTTTTTTTTTCAATTTTTTGATAATTTTGTTTTCAGTCTTAGTATTTTTCTCAATTTTGGTGCTGATATGCGTATTGGTCCAGGTCTCAATGTCGATATTTTTTCTAAGACAAATATGGAGAATTCTACAATCAAAATATTTTCTATCCAGATTTTTATGTGTAGCAATAATATATTCCTTTTCTAAATAATTACTAATAGCTATACTTACCAATACATAAAATGATTCGGGTTTCAGTGTATTGAAATTGTATGGAATTTCTTGGTCTCCTTTTACTTGTAATGTTGATTCATAAATATATGAGTCCTTCCTATTCCCATAATTCATATATTTATGTGATAAAAGATAATATCTGTAGTGTTTTTTAAATTTTTCTTTTTGACTCGTCAATGAATCCACTACCACCGCATAGTAATTTTGTTTCATGTAATGAATTAATTGGTCTTTTTCTTTTTTATGTGAATCAAATTTAATTGAGTTTTTATTTTGAATCGTAGAACGTTGGTTGATTCTATTTCGCCATTTTTGAGGTACTAATCGAGACCATTTTGTCTGAGATAAATTGTATTGATAATGGCCCTTTAACCAGTTTTTCCATTCATTTTTCCCAGACTTATAAATTTTCTTTTGCTTTGATTTGGAATCAAATATTCCTCGTGTCATACAATAATCCTTGATTTTATCCTTAATAAAAGAATGGGTCCTGGGATATTGAAGTACAGATCTCAAGTGATACTTGTTAAGTAATTGGGTTTGTGATAATTTGTAAAATACATATGCTTGGGACAAGGAGGATAAATCATAATTATAATAATAAATATTTGAATAATAATAAATATTTGAATTATTATTACTGATATTAGTATTATAAAACGATTTTTTTATAGTCGAAATAAAGTTCATTGTATTTTGATCTGTTTCATCAATTCCTTCTCGATTTGTTTCATCGTTGTAAATCGATTTTGTGATAATTTTTTTTGTTGATTCAAAGAAAAATTGTGCATTGATCCTAAAAATAGTAATCATACGTAGAAAGATATCTATGTATATTTTTTCAATGAATGATTTCATAAAAAATTTTAATTTACGTATAAATCGGATCTTTTTTCTTTTAAATATCTGCAAAATATGTTTCCGTGATTCCGATTTTTTATCATCACAAGTTAGAACTATTTTTTTATTGTCTTTTGTGATTCGTTCTAGTTCTATTTGATTCCTGATTGTGACTGTCCTATCAGCAAGATCCTTTATTTTTTTTTCTATGAGTGAGTAATTTGCCCAATTCATGGATCGAATTCGAATGGCCGATTCGCGAATAATCTTATTATTTATTTTAGAATCTCTTACATTTTCATTCGGTTTATATACTTTTACCCTCCTCAATTCAAATAAGAAAATAGGGTTTATTTTTTCAAATTCCTTCATTTTTTGTTTTATAACTAGAACTATTTTGATAACCCATCTTTTTTTTTCTTTAAAAACTTTTAGAACGAAAAAAAAATTATTTTTTACTTTTCTAATTATTTTTCTAATTATTTTTTGGAGTTCTTTATAAATGGGTTCAAAAAAAGAAGGTCGTTTTCGGGGAGAACCAAAAGGAACTTCTGCTTCCATTCCCCAAATTGTTAAAAAACAAAAATTTTCTTTTTTTCCTTTTTTTTTCATTGGATCTCTATGATGAGATCGTATTGTAGATCTTCGCCAAGGTTTAAGAGAGAAAGGAAATAGGATCTTTATCTGAATACCGTCTGTTAACCAATCTTTGGGAAATTCTGTTTCCGATAATTGAACACCATTATAGGTACATTTAACATGCATTTCTCTATTCCATTCCTTCAAATCCTCATACCACTCGGGGAATTGGAATAATAACATACGACCAATATTTTTAGCTATTATCAATGAAGGCAATACAATGTATTTTCTAAGAAAGGATTGGGTTACTAACATCGAACCTCTTATTGCTTGAGCAAATATAATGTTATCCCAAGTTTCTGATATTGCTATACGTTCATTTTCCTCTTTTTTCTCCTCGTTTTTTTTTTTCTTTTCTTTTGTCTCTTCCTCCTCAAAATTGTAAATTTTCAATTCCGGTTCTCTCTCAACCGAATTCCTAAAAATGAGATTCATCATTTCAGAGATATCAAAAGAAGAAAAAAAAAATGTTTTGTCTATTCGATCCAAAAAAAGTGGGGAATGCGCATTTGCTTGAAACATTTCCCAAGTAACTGTTTTACGTCTTTGAGTACGCATGGATCCTTTTATTATATCTCTACGAAAATCTGATTGTTGCGAGTAGCGTATCAAAGCCACCTCTTCTGCTTGATCACTATTACTAGTATTATTCGTATTAGTAATAGAATTGGTATTATTCTCATTATCAGTATAAATTACCACACGTTTGGCTTTTCTTGAACGAATTTCATGATCTTCCGTCGATTTTTCCTCATTTTCTTCCTCCTGTTCTTCCAGAACATTGGTCAATTTATATGACCATCGAGGAACCTTTTTACTGATTTCTTCTATTCCAATAGATTTATTTCTAGTTGTTGTTTGATTATTTGGATCAATTGTAATTATATCGAATATAAATTTCAAAGATTTTGCTTGACTTTCTGAATCAATTTTTCTTTGTTCTGCCAATAAATAACAGTTTTTCAAAGAAAAATTGGGTATGAATTCAAAAGAAAATGAAGTTAAGGAATTACCAATATAATTAAAAAATGATTTACCATCATCAAGCGAATTCTTTTGATGTTCAAATTCTCGTAAATTATTAGAAAGTAGCTCATGGATCTTATTTATCCAAAGACTTTTTATGGAATCTTCCATATAAGGGATTAAATCATTCATAATTGTACGTAAATCAAATTTTTTTATTGCTCCACGGCATGGTCCGCTCAATAAAGGATCATATGTTTTGGTCAAGCATTCTTGTTCATTCTCATGATTGCAAAATCTAGTCCTTTTTTCGAGCATATCTAGAGAAAAAAACCCCTTTTCTTTTTTTTCTTTTTCTAGAACTTTTATTCGACTTATTAATTCATTGCTCAAGTTGTATTTTTTTTGTTCATTGGTATAAACCCAATAATTATACAGGTCTTCATGGGATAATTTTTTTGTCGTGTACAAAGACATTTTTCGTTCTATCATTTCCGAAAAAGTCGATAAACTAGGTGGATATGTAAAAGATATTTTTTTTTTCCCATTACTTGGACATGTATAAAAAAAATATTGTGACATTTCATTTCGTACAGCATTTTCAAACCGATCATTTTTTATATATCGCAATGGACAATTCCATCGTTTATAATCGAAAAGAAAAGTTACAAGAGGTTTTTCAAACCAGAAATAAGTCTTTTCATTTTTCTCTTCTTTAAGTCTTCCCAATTCCCAATTATCTTGATACCTATCAAGATAAGAATCTTCGTAAACTGGGCTATCTTTATAGCATGTCTCTTTAAAGTGAAAGTGGAATTCCCCCTTTGTTTTTTCCTTTCCATTCACTCGGATCTCTTCCGTTTCATCTATTTTTTCCGGATCTTCCTGTTCTTCCGAACAAAGGGAAGGGTCTTCTTCGGCGGATCCCTCTTGTTCCTGTTTAGTCTCCTTCGTTTCGGAAGTTGTTTCTACATCGCTTTCTTCCTCACTTTCTCCCCTTTCTTCCATTTCTGAGGTTTCTTTCAGTTTCTTAGTGACAATAGGCGACGGCATTCTGCCTAAATAGTAGACACAGGTGATAAATAAGAGAATACTAAAGATTCGAGCCATAGAATTTCTCAATTCTGACACAAGGTACTTATTAGATCGAATAGAATGATTTTGCCGTATCCAGAATAATACCAATCCAACCCATTTCATGAATAAAATGTGACCAATTAACCAACCAACAAAACTACTTGTTACAAATAACATCTTGTTGTTGCATCGAAACATATAAATGTTGACTAATCTGGCTAACGTTGAACTTGGTAAAATGAAATGGTTGAATAATTGAAAAATTAGATTATTCAGGAATACACATTGAATGCTGAGATTACGCATTGAATTTCTGGTAGTAGATCCATAATAAAAAAAGTTTTTGTGATTGTTCCAGAAGAAATGAAACAAAAGATACGGTAGAACTAGGACAGTTATTGTATGAGGTCTACCCAATGCTAGATGCAGAGGCGCATAATAGATCGATATGAACATCATGAGCTGTCCCGTAATAAAACCAGTTGTTGCTGATACCTCCTTCTCGGTTCCTTCTTCCATAACCCGAGCTCGGAGAAGGAAGAGAGAAGAGGGCCCTATGGAGAATGTGGTCAGAAATCCATAATAGAGTCCGACCACAACGACCGAATTTATTATCTTCATGCATAAGGATAAT